>NC_067284.1:113906939-114081939 GCF_020740795.1 Apus apus | reverse complement strand
ATTCCTCAAGATAGTGCTCATACCCCAGGCAATTTAAATTAATTCAGCATTTTCTATCAAATAATTTCCACATCCTGGGCCAAACTCTTCTCCAGTTATTCATGCACACATTTGTTGATGTCAGTGGGATTACACACAAGGCATGAAAGAATCTGGTCCTTTTTTTTTTTTTTACCCTATGGTTTCCTTTCAGTTATAGATTTTGAGTTTCTTTGTATGACAATCTGAATTTAGACATCCATGTATTTGTTCTCTGTTTTGTGCTCTGTGAGCATATTGCAAAATGTAATCCAAGAAGAAAGAATCATCTGATTATGTCAACAGGAAATATTTTCTTCACCTCTAAAGCATGGGCTTAATTTATGCTAAAAAACAAGATGGAATTTGTACTCCCTTATTTTAATATGTACACAATGATATGTGTGTGTATATATATATTTTATTTTTTAAAAATCCTTCTTCTAGAATCTAATTTTACAGCAGTAAACTTTTATGAAGCTGAATGGACCTTTTATGATTATATTCCATTTAACTGAAATTTGGAACCTTCTGAAGTACTTGGAATGTTGGTGACTTTTTTCCCCAGCTTCTTGTATGAGTCAGAACAACTTCATTGTCATTACATGAATCTGACATACTGCAGAAGATGCATCTTGAAATATTTTCAGTGACAACCCGAGGAATGGAATCTGAGTCAGAAATCATAAAAATTACCATTAGATCAGCCAACAAAATGTCTTTTTAATTAACATTCTATCTGGATACTTAAATGGTGTCCCAAATTAGTATTAATAAAACCTGTTCAAAACCAGATCTAACTGGAATAGCTGAGGACCCTGTTGGTAAAGTTCCTAGGTCACTGATTAAATCCAGTACAGATCAGTAACGACTGAAATTTATGTTTGGAAGCAAACACAGAACATTTTGATTGGTTCAGCCCAGTAACCAGTGCAAAGGTGATGATATAATAAAAAAATAAAGACATGTTTAGAACTATTGCTACCCTTGGAAAGGTCTCAACTCAGCACAGGGTGTGCAGGGGACTTTCTTGTGCTCACAGCAGAGAAGCCTTAATTTGCAAAATGAAAAATATTAGCAAAGAATCTTTCTCAGCTGTAATCTGCTCTCTCCCTGGTGGGCTTATCAGTGCAAATCCATCAATCAGGTAAACAAAACCACTGTCCATGGGTCTTCAAAGTCACCTGCCAGTCTTCCTTAACTATGTAAGGAAATTAGTCACTTATTTTATGCAAATTGCATAACAGCCTTCTCATATAAACTATAGTAGTACCTAGAAAGGTTGGACTAGATGATCCTTGAGGTCCTTTTCAACCTGGCATTCTAGGATTCAATGATTCATTAGGAACTGTAAATTTGAGTGCAAACTACGTGCCTAAATTGAGGGAACTGAGGCCAACCTGTAAAATAAATTTTAAGTGTGTGTACCCCAAAGAGCAGTTCTAATCCCCTTGTTTAAATTCTCAGCTGCTGTACTGAAAGTTCCCATCATGTCCTCTGGATGGGACTGGCTCAGGGGAGCAGGTTTTTGTGCAATGTCATTCAGGCTTCAGAGACTGATGCTCTCTGACTCAGTCTCGTGAAGAGGCTGGTTTAATATAACAGGGATGCTCTAACCTGACCCAGACTGGTCTAAGCTGAAGGAAGGATCCAGGTTCTACACCTAAAATGGACTAAAGTGGTGGGGGCCCATCAGTCCCACTCTCTAGTAGAGCTCATTGACCAGCACCAATAAGCTATTCAGAGTCAGAGATGACCCCACCTCATGGTCCAATTTGCATCAATGTATGAAAGATTCATGGGGCCAGGGAGAGGGGAGGCAAGCAGAATCCTGTGCCTTCAGGAGTTTAGTATTCACTCATTCATCAAAGAACAAAACTGTGATTCTACCCACAACAGCCTGAATAATTGTATTTTAAGATAGAAAATAATTCAGCAAGTGGCAGGAAAAAAACCAAACAACCCAAAAAACCACAAAACACCCCACAAAAGACAACAACAACAAGCAAAACAAAACAAAACAAAACACAGAAGAAAACCTTTCCTAGATATCCTACCCTTAAGGATCCCCTTCTGTAAATAGTAGTTAAGCAACATCTCTTCTGCCATTACCTCAACCTCATTCTTCAGTTTTCAGAGCTGTTCACACATAGAATCATAGAATGTCTCGAGTTGGAAGGGACCTCTAAAGGTCATCTAGTCCAACCCCCCTACAACAAGCAGGGACATCTCACACTAGACCAGGTTGCTCAGAGCCCCATCAAGCCTGACCTGGAATGTCTCCAAGGACGGGCTTTCTAGGCAACCTGTTCCAGTGCTTCACCACCCTCATATTAAAGAACTTTTTCCTAATGTCCAACCTAAATCTACCCTTTTCTAGCTTGAAACCATCACCCCTTGTCCTCTTGTTACCTGCCCTTTTGAGCAGCTCTTCCCCAGTCTTCCTATAGGCCCCTTTCAGGTACTGGAAGGTCATTATAAGGTCCACCCTGGAACTTAAATACAGGTTTGCTTTACATCTTACAGATGTCAGCACATGCAGAATGACAAGTAAGGGATGCTGTACCAAATGAATCCCTCCAGCCAGAAGTGGGAACCAAAGGTTAGGTAAATATATGTTGAAACCTTTGGTGTTTCAGGGCTTTGCTCTGAGCATTCGTGCTGCCTGGAGCAACAAAATGAATCATGCTTTTTTGGAGTGACTAAACTGCTATTTTCACCAGGTCTCAGAGGAAAAGGCTTTGGTATCAAATGTATTTGTCACCTGGAATACGCACTCTGGAGGGCACAAAACAAAGGACAAAGTATGAAAATGTATTTGTTCTGCTTGTGACCTTTGAGTTAAGATTTCAGATGGTATACAAAACATATGCCACTTACAGGTTGGATTTCAGTGTTAGGTTGGAAAACTTGTGGAAGAGCACTAGCTGTCAGGAAGAAGCAAAGCAAGCTGCTTGCTCTCAGCAGTCACCAGCTGCAAGAAAAAAAATCTTGCAAGCATGTTTTCCTCCTGGTTTATTAGATCTCAGTTCATTCTTAGGGGCAAGCCAATAGCATGAGCTGACACTAGCTGCCTAGCCAGGACTTCAGCTTCAGTCAGTTAGAAAAGGGAGGTGCCTTTGATGATTTCAGGTGTGGACTGAGTCCACAGAAGTGAAACACCTACATTTGAAAGTGAACTCCCTTGAACGTGATACATTAGAAGTTGGGCAATGAGAAGAGGGAACTTACACACAGAACTGGTGAGTGTAGCACATAGGCTGAGTCCCACCTATTTTAATGCTGGATTTAAATTCTTCTCCTAGACCCATCTTCAATAGTGGATTAGTGCTGTCATCCCTGCAACTCACTGGGTTTTTTGCATTTGTGTCCCAGAGGCACTGATTTACCTAACCTTCCCAAAGATGCCACATTTTATCCTAAATTATCACCTTTTTCTAATGAAAAAGAAAAAAGTAGTGTATGTTTGAGGCAGGAGGGGAGAGAGAAGGATAGAGTGAAACAGTTCCTGAAGCAGGTATAAGATAAATATATGAAAACCATAGACATGAAACAGATACTGTTCAGGTACACAGCAGGGTGCCTGTTTAATGTTCAGTTTGTACCTATTGCTTGTACAAATAGAAAGCAGTGGCTTCAGACACAGCCTTCACTTTACCTGCCCTGATATTGAACAGACCTGCTTTCCTACAGGAGACAAGAAGCAGTGGAAGTACAGGTGCTGAGCAGTAACAGCCACAGGGAAAATGTGGACACACCAAATCAAATTGGTGAAACCTGCCTCTGCTAGGAAAAAAAAAATAAACCAAATCCTTTGTGGTTTATGTCAGATGCAAGAATCCATTCATATGCACATACACACACAGGAGGGTACATGTATATACATATGGAAAGAAAGAGACAAAACGAAGGAACGCAGGTTACAGCTCGTGTCATTTTACTAATCTTGCTGGATTTCAATGCCAGTTTGATAGTTTATTCCTTTCACTGACATCTTCTTCCTGACTTCAGTACTCTAGCAACATCTTTACCTTTATAACTGATGGCTTGAAATGAAGTTTCGAAAACTACCTACATTATATTAGTTAATTGTCCAGTGACTGTGGAGAAAAGAAACCAGAACTATGTATTTCAAGTAATGCCCAACACATGGCAAACATCAAGTGAGGAATGCAAGGCCTATGCTAGCAAAGAATGCAATAAATATAGGCCAGATCATAAACACTGCTATAATAAGACAACTGAGGAAGAAGAATTGAAAAGATAAAATTGATTTCTGTACCTTTGTTTGTGCAGCTTCTCCAGGAAATAATTGAACAAATAAGTTCAAACCCATCACATCCACAACTAATTCAACCACAAGCTTTTGAGCTCAGTATTCTTGACTTTGAAAAAGAAAGAATTATTCTCTCCACAGCATGAACTAATCTGGAGAACACTCTGGCTTGTGTTGTGCAGGAAATAGGAGTTAGATGATTACAGTGCTACCTCTGGTCTTAAAAATCTGTTAACTTTGAAATGACCTGCACTCCACATCTTTTAAACTTAGTGGTCCACATCTTAATTTGTTTCAGCTGCCAACCCTATTCAGTTGGGTTATCAGCTGGGGATATCATCCTGCTATCTGCAGTTTTCTGTTTCTCTTTCAAGGCTAATATTTCAACAGTTATGGCCAAGGCAATTGGTGCTGTCCTGGAATAAATGGTATACAATTTGGACTTTGGATAATAACATGTTCATGGGGTAAGGTTTTCTTACCCTTTGTTTCCTTATACTGCCAGTTTTCTTGCATACCAATAGAAAAATGTGATTAAGACAGATCAAAATCCACATTCCCTGGCCATAGGGAATGTTGCAGGAAGGCAACAGGTCACCTTTTGTGCAGTTTTACTGATGGCTCCAGCAATTTGAGGGGACCATGGAATGACTTTAGTCTAGTTAAACAGGTAATGAAGGACTATGTATCCCATTAAAGCTTTGCTTAGAGGGGCTTGAGATGGTTTTAAGACATGGTAAAAGAAAGCTTCAAGTTAAAAAGGCCTTTGGATCTATCAGGCTGATAACAAGTGTTGTCTTACCAGTCTGGCAATATGAACAGGCCAGAAGTTCAGCTCCAATGCTCCCATACATTTTTCCAGAACCAATAATATTATTAGTGTTCTTCTTTAAGGGTTTTACAGTATTGTAACTGCTGAAAAGCACTGAGCTTTTCAAAGAGGGTCCTGGTATCTTTAACTCTGTTCACAAGAATTGCTTGTATATTAATTAGAAACTTCTAGTTGCAAGAGCATGACACTGGATAACTAGAATCTGCCTCAGCTTTCCATCTGGTAACTGACTGTATGTGCTAAATGACAGTATCATAAACTGTCTGTGGTAAAACTTACATAGCATATACATATAGAGTGAGGGTTAATTTTAATCTTTCTTAAATGCTTTGAGATTCTCAGATGAAGAGCAGTCCCAATGCCTGGAAAATATCAAACCTGTACTATTGTTACAAATAATCAAAGGACTAGGCAAGATTTGCTGCACACAGAAAACATTTCCATATTTATTTCTGTTCTTACATGTGCAACATTTTTCTTCCAAGGACAAAATGTCCAGTAGAGGCAACATCAGGAAAGCTCCACTGACCTAGTGGATTAGAGGTGAAATAGACAAAGTTCACCATTCAGTCTGTGTACTCAGCATTCACAGGAAGAGTGAAGTAGCTGTGCAGGCAGGTAGCAATGCTCATATTATGTCTAATTAAATACATAGAGCAAGTGAAAATGTACTTTCAGTGAGAATTCTCCCCCTTCATGTCAGATGTGTGCTATTTTGTAAATATATCCCATTCTGTTGATCCTGTTGAAATGTTTTTTGGGCTTGCAGTATTTCTTGTTATGTAAGGCCTGAAGCTCCCCCACTGACACCAAGGCGAAGCTCCTCTGACTTCTGAGCTTCATGTTTAGCCCCAGCCCTGCTCGTGGGAAGGATGGACAGACAACAGAAAACTCTGTTCCCACGCCTGAGGAGCTTTGCCAAAACTCCAGGATAAAACAGTTTGGATAAAGTCTCATGTCTCCCCTCACCCTGTGCCTGAATGCCTGGCTTTCCAGAGTCAGTGGAGACTGGCACTCCAAGAGAGGGAATGAGTTACCTCTTGGCTTCCCCCTTGGGAAGAGATGGGTGGAACTGCTTGTCATCTCTTGGAGAGACTGAAGGATTAAAGAGAATAAGGGCAGGATTCAGCAAGGTATTTATGCACTGTAATTTCATTCTCTACATTTAGAGGAATATTACATGGGCCTGGCACCTAAGCTCCTCAAGTGGTCAAAGAAGATGTGGTTAACCCAGTCACGGAGCACAGTGAGTGATTCATCTAGCTGTGGGTGAGGGGCAGACTCATCTGCCTCAACACAAGTTCCTGGTGCCTTTTGAAATGCTGTATGGTACCTGACATACCATCATGCAAGACCTCACCAAGCTGGACTGGCAGTTGGGTGGCAGCTAGTAAGGTATCCACAAAAGCATTCATGCTTTGGTCTGTACATGGCTAAGTACCTGGCTGAAGAAGGTGAAATCAGTCTCAAGACTGTTTAGAAGATGCTGCTAAGCATTTTTAATTGTATATAATGTAGGAGTTTTAAATGACACTCAGTGAAAGTTGCATCCATTCAGCTCTTGTGGCCCCTGTGCCTTCTGGTACAGATGTTTTTGAGATCCATTATGCCCAAAAAATCCTGACTATTCTGCCATTAAATAGTTAAGGAGAGATTCAACAGAGCTGGATTTGCACAAAAAAAATAAAGAAATCAGTATGGGTTGCCAGAGTTTCTAGAAAGCCATTCCAGTTATCTTGCAGCTTTGACACTGTGGATGGATTGTGGAAATATGTTTCCTGTTTCAGTTATAGAAAACTGTCATTTACACAAAACAGTCAAGGGTTTGGTGTTAAAAAAATATTAGGCAGACAACTAAAAGTGCCAGCTACTCAGACAGTACAAAGGTACCTTGCTGAATGCAGAATGGCTAAATAATTTCTGGCAATATGTACATAATATGTAACTACAACTGGTTTTGAGGAGCACAATTTTGAAAAGAAATTGAGCACATGATGCTTAGTTTCTCTGAAATGCTATATTCTCCCAGTCTTCTCTCCACCATTCACCAACGCATGTGGAACATGTGAGTTTATAGACTCCCTATCAAATATTGTCCTATGGTCTTTTTAGCCATAAACATGTTTAATTTTAGTTTTGAAACCTACTGAGAACCTGACCTCCATTATATTAACTTGTCCTCAGATTCTGAATACCATTGGCATCAAAGTACAGCATAAACATACTCTGATTCCAATACTTTACTGTACTGTCTGACCATCGTGGAACCAGATTGAAATCTGGGCAGAAAATAATAAATGGTAGAGCAAAGTCACTCAAAAGCTGAAACTATAACAAGTGCAGAAGAACATACACATCAGCACCAAGGTTTATTTGTGGAAAGATAGGAAAGCTTCATACTCTGCCTCTCACAGCCAACGAGCTGTTTAGCAGGAGCCCAAAGTTCAGCTGCTCAGTTCAATTTTCTCAGTTCTATGGGCTCTCCTGACTCGATGGACATCTCATAAACTATAGCCATCAGAATACACCTCACTAAACTCCAACTTTGTGCATCTTTTTACTCTCTCAAGGCATGTGACAACATCACAGGACTGTTGAACGTATGTTGATTATAGGTGGGCTAAGTTTGACTAAAAGAGCTGAGAAATAAGTCGTTCCAAAACTCATGATCAGGTGTTCTGTGAGGATGGGATATTAGTAACTTTGCAGGCTGAACTTTGCTGAGGGAGAAAGCATCCAGTTAAGACAACCTCAACTCCCTTAGATTTCTCTGGGGAAAAGCTACTCTTTCATTTACTTTGATTCTGAAGACGCTGCTTTCAGGCCAGGAGGTTTTAATGCAAGTTGTAACTATGGGAACATGCAAGGAGCACAAAAAATATGTTTAATCTCCAGATGAAGGACTATATCCTAATTAGTTATGTCTGCTCTGGTGTCTGGCTACCAGCTGACAGATTCGACAGCTGATCTCTCTGAACCAATCCAAATTGGAAAAAGATTTGGGTTAGGGTCATTTTTTGAGTGGGCAAAGGTTGGGGCTGGTTGTTATTTAGACTGAACTAGTTCATTCATCTCTAGTTACCTGTATGTCAATACAATAGATTCCCTTAACATAACATGCCGTGGGCTAGAAACTTTCTGGTTTGTTTCTACCTGCACATTTTCATGGGCTGCTGCCAGAAGAGGAAGGTAATATGTCCTGGGACAGAGAGGAAGTTCTGGACACTTCTGGAAGAACTCCAGAATGCACCATGAGAACAGACACATTGAATATAAAACCTTCACGCTCTGTGCACTTCGGGTCAGAGCTCAGGTCAAGCTCAGACAGACAACCAGAAGTTTATTTGTATGCCTGTGAACAGTACAGTCTACATGACAATTTGGTATTTTTATACTACAGACTCTCTGTCGTTATTTCTGTGCTAATTTAGCTTTTATTAACTACTGGAGAGACTCACAGGAGATACTGCTATAAAAAGCAGCTGAATCAGTGGAAAACATCCTATCAGTTTAAATTACCAGTCATTGTTTAATGGAAACAGTTCAATTTACTTATCTTCCACTGATCTCAAAAATTCGGATTCTAAAAATTCAACATTGTACCTTCATTATGGGTTTTGCATAGTGACTTGTGGACAAATCCACTCAATTTGCAAATGGAAAGAAACATCATGTTGGAGACCCAGCATTGTTGAATCAATAGAGAAAACTGTGCACCAGGTACAGAGCTCCTGAGACCCCAGATCTTCATCTAAAGGCACAGAAGTGCTGCTGAGAGTGAGAACTGATCACCTCCTTTAAGTTAGTATTCTATTGCCAAGGTAGATCAGGACTTGATTTTCAGAAGGACAGTGTTACTGTCAACATAAGTTCAGTAGCACTATAAAAAAGCAAGTAATTTCTATTAAAAAAATAACATTTCTTTCCCTACTTTCCATTCCTGTTTGGAGGACTGAATGTGTGTCAATATTTGCAGGACCAGTGTGAATGATGCTTAGAGTAAAACAGGTTACATCTATTAAGCAGGTAAATTAAACAGTGTCTGCCATTGGCCCTTTTGTAAACAGTTCCTGTTTGGGCACTGTTTGGAATTAGGTGTGGGCCAGGGATGATTCCCCAGAGACATGGTGGTGGAGTTTCTCTGGAGCCTCTGAAGCCTGTGAAGGCTGAAGGCTTTGACAGTTCTTTAAGTCACAGACCTCAGAGCCGGAGAAGAGTCTGTGGTCCTACTCATACGGACACAGCCAGAGAGTCCTGGGAAGGGCCTCCAAGAGCTGTAAATGCTCTGCAGTCCTACTAGAGGGAAAAATAATAATAATAAAAAATAAGGCAGAATAAATTCATCACATGAAAAGAGCAGAGAATTTTCCAGCAAAGCATTTCCATTTTTACATTGACTGACTCACTCCCCTGAGCTCATAGAACAGGCAAAACATAAACAGGAAGCACAAAGCAGTGTATTTTACATGGCATATTCAAAAGCCTAGAAAGATTCCTTCATTTAAGATTTTTCCCTTCTCACAGATGGATGACTTGATGGTATTGTTGTTTTGCCTTCCTTTAGCTCTTCACATCTGTCCTCTGACATGCTTCCCAACCCTTCTTTTCCTTCCCCTGACCCAGTCCCCTTGCTAAATCTCAACACACGTGTCGGATGTGTATAAAGTTGGCCGTTAATTATAAAATCTTGTCCACACACTTTAGCAGAAACATGCCCCATTACATTGCTGACTACTTACTCCCCAGTACAATCTTATTATCTTCTTCCTTCTTGTGTTGTTGAAGAAGGTAACTGGGGTCACCAATCTAAATTCCGAGCATGTAGACCTTCTGGATTATCATCTGGGAAACATTACAAACTTTTCCCTTCATGATTATTTTCTATCTGGTTTATGGTCTTAGAGCACTGCACACTACTTCCACTGATTATAAATTACAGGATGGGGAGAGATCTGATGAAAATATTCACCTTTAAGTGGCCCAGAATTTTATGTCTGTGAGAAAACACATATTTTTCATTGCTAACAGA
The DNA here is from genome assembly GCF_020740795.1 of Apus apus. Classification (NCBI taxonomy): domain Eukaryota; kingdom Metazoa; phylum Chordata; class Aves; order Apodiformes; family Apodidae; genus Apus; species Apus apus. The sequence continues at coordinate 114,071,784 of NC_067284.1, read as the reverse complement.
TGCAGCTCAGACCACAGCCAAACATCCACACATAGCACATGGATACACACCTATGTTACACACATTGCATGTGCACATGAGTGCATACCCTGCATCATTACAAATTCAGCTGTCACTTTATCACCATTAAAAAAACAACTGAACAGTCCAGAAGTTGCAACACTTTGCTGTGCAGCTGTTTGGCATACTCATGTGGCCAAGAGCAAGTGCCATGACAGCAAAATGGGTCACAATAATGAATGACATTTACAGATCTCTTTTTTCTTTCTGCCAAAACTCCCAAATGCACTGCTACCAGCATACTGGTATTCTTTAAAAGCCACTTCAACTGCTGAAAATGTTACTGAAAAGAATATCAACTTCTGAAAAACAGGAAACTAATATTCAGGTTCTATCTTTGGATGCCACTTCACCACTAAATGTTTCACTTTCCACATATGAAAAATGGCGAATAATGAGATTGACCTTTGTAGAGCACTTTGAAATCCAAGGAAAAGAGCAACAAGAAAAGCTGGCATTATTATTATTATTTTTCTCTTGCCATCTGTGGAGGGAAAAAGAATGAAAGTTAATAGAACAGAAACAAAGAAGTAGACGTGTTTTGACAACTTCATATAGGCTAGAAATATCTGGGTGGAGGGCAGTATTTGCATGGGATACTTTGCCAGTTTTCAAGAACAAAGACAACAAAATCTAAAAAAATAAGAGCTTAAACTTCACACCACTGGCATATTTAAGTCCTGAACTGAAAGAGAGCTTGTAGGACTGGTTAACATTTTTTTTTTTTTGGTAGTTTTATCCAGCTGTTGCATACATATTGCTAGATTTTGGCTTCTGGAGTCCTCCTACATGCATGTCAAGATTTGAGACCTGATTTTCCTGTTTAAATTGGGCAGCCATCCTGGAAACCATAATAAGATGCAGCACTGTTGACAGACTTTCTCATGGAAAGTTGAATAAAATGCTATAGAAATTGCTATATGCAGAGATATGGTAAAAGCTTTCAGTGTCTCCAAAAGCCCCTGAATTTGTCTCTTTTCTACTTTACTGTGTTACTTTTAGTTCTTTGCTTTGTTTTATAAGCTTGGCTTCATCTCGCTACTGTTCCCATCAAAAAGTTGGTACTTTGTCCAAGTTAGTTGTCCAGATTCCCTTTGTCATAAGCAGTCAGTGACAGGCACATCTAGAGGACCACATGGATCTGCCTACCATATGTATCTCTTCAGATGGGTTAAATTTCCCTCTGAAAATACATTTTTCTTTTCATTGGCTAATGAGGATGCCAAAATGGCAAACTCAGAATTGAAGCCTGTGTGTTTGATGGCTAAAGTTAGGTGAGAAAAATCCCACTCCCCATTGCACATAGTAACATCAAGATCTTCACAGCAAACGTAGAGAAGCAAGGTCTTGGCCCCCACTCTGGAAGCTGAAATCAAAGTGATGGACATACCAGAGAAGTGAGGGTATACAAGGAAGGGCAAGAGTTATGGAAATAACAGTACACAATTACTCACTTTAGGAATCCATCTGGTTAGGTGTGTTGTTTCATTTAAATGATGTGTAAACGCACTCACTTAATGGCCCTCTTTTATACAGTCCTACATGTCATGTGAGCACTACAACACACACGGTTTTAATTTTAAAACCTTGAGCACAAGTAGCAGACCTCACCTTTGCTGGATGCCGTCGGGTGTCAAAATCGAAAAGTTCAGCTTGTGCCCCTTCCAAGGAAATATAATACACACACATCTGTGCACCCTGAGGTCTGCACACAGCTGCACAATGTTTTATGAGATGTTGCAGTGGCTTCTGCTAGACTTCCTGATGTAAAACTACAAACAATCAAACCCTCCTTCCCCCACATCCCATTCTCTCAAGCAAATGCCTGAGAAAAGAGATCTATATTTTTTTTAAAGCCAGCTATGTCCTTTAAACACATTTTCTCTCAAGAGCAGAAGTTATCTCAGTATTTACAGAAGGAGATCGTGATCTTGGGTATTTCAGCTTTGAGCAGAAGGAAGCCAAACTTCTTAGCTTTGGTTCAAAACAGAAGTTTCCCCCAATAAAGTCTAAATCAACCTTAGAAGGCAGAAAGAAGTATGCTTCACCAAGCAGAAAAGCATGAGCTGACATTTAAAATCTGCACACTGTTCTTTCAGCCACCCAAGAGAGAAATGATTCTGCATTAACAGAAGAAAAATGCAATCCTGAAAACTGATATCTGTGCATTTACACCAGGACAACTGCAACACAATTCCATGCCCTGGCACTCTCTTATATTCCAGCTTTTTCATTCAGTTTGTATCATTTTCTGATTAGATCCAGGTTGATTAAGTAGAACAAATAGAATATCACCTTTTTTTTTTTTTTTTTTTCCTTTTTGCCAAGAAAATGCAAATTCTCAAAACCAAAATATTTTTAAATTGGTGTTGACTCTGGAAAGTGGATTGGTTTTGTTTTCAGAACAAAAGTTTTGATTCAAAATGATGTTTTATTTTGATAAGTGATTTTAGTTTCTCTAAAAAAAAAAAAAAAAAGAGCAAAGACTTGGGTAAAACATTAAATTAAATTAACTACTTTTAACTTTGCAGCTCACTAAAAACTGGAAAAGAAATCTCTCTAATCGAGTTACAGAATCACAGAATGGTCGGGTTTGGAAGGGACCTTGAAAGATCATCTAGTCCAATCCTCCTGCTAGAGGAGGCTCACCTAGAGGAGATCACACAGGAATGCATCCAAGTGGGTTTTGAATGTCCCCAGAGAACCTCCCTGGGCAGCCTGTTCCAAGTCAACACAAAAGAACTTAAAATTCTATATTTTGTTTAAGCTGTAAAAAAAAATTATAGTAATAATAAAACAATAAGAAAGATCAGGCAACCTCTCAACCACCTCAACCCTGTGCCCAGATAAAAAGCAGGACATATCTTGAGTGCAAAACCTATTTTAGCACTTATTTTCCTGTTTCCAGAAAATGAACCTGAAGCTGTCAGTACAATATTTCCAACATCTGAAAGCAGGATGCATTAGAAAGTAAACTAGTCATCATTAAGACTTCTCTGAGCCCCCCTTTAGATTGAGATGTCCATGTTTTTCAAAAATTAATGTAGTAATTCATTGTTTCTTACACTTTTTATCATATAGGGAATCAATCAGGAGCTCCTTTTTGTCACAGTAATAGGTTCAGCAATTAGACATCAGAGGCACCAAATAATCAGTCTTGCAACCATTTCACAGTTCCATGGGCTGTGCTACTGTGAGATTTCCAAACCATCTTAGGCAAAAAGTGAGTAGGAACCTAATTAGGGGTACCTAATTCCATCAACCAACCCTGAAAGTTCAAGCTTCAGTGTTCTTCTAGACTCATTTCCACTTTTAAGGGGCAGTATCTACAGCAATACACTTCTAGATGGAAACCCTTTGCTGGTGGCCCTTCTCCTGGAAAATGGCAGGAAAGCAGAAATAATGTGAATGACATTCCCTCCAGTCCAGCCTCACTTAGCACAGTTCCTGCATACAACTTGATGCATGCACACAGTCATGGTGGTGTCCTGCTAGATGAATGTTCAACAGCCTGGCTCTAAGGGATATATGATCACTCTTTTCAAGTGTTACCCTGGAAACAATTTGTCTCTTGGCAGACATTGCATACTTATACAGGAAACTAAATTTAAATCCTTAGGCATAACATCTTGGTCATGCCTGCCCTTTTGTTTGAACTCCTTTAATAAAACTCTTGCCCTCACACTTGGCTGTACTAAATCCAAGTATGATCTTTGCTTCCTCCTCATTATTAGTTCAGAGGGAACACTCTAGTAGTTGTGTGCAGGGTTATCCATTACCTAAAAGGAAAATGTGCCAACTTGGAGCTCTATTCATTGACTTACTTGGTGTTTACCCAAGGATTTTCATGCAACTAGCTCATAATGGCCATGTAATTTGCCTCTTCTGAACAGCTTTACAGAACTGGCATTCATCATCAACTCAGACTTTTCAGCATACAACAGGTGAGTCAGTTCATAGGTGGCTCGGGAATAAACAACAGAACAAGGTGGAGCATTTAAGAAAAGAGAAATAGGCAAATGGAACTGGTGTAATTAATCAAAAATGTGATTCTTAAATGAGTATTTTCAGAGAGCTGTGACGACAAATGAATGGAAATGTTATGTACACAAGCTAGCCTCATACCTGGCTGAAGGCATAGAGTGCAACTGGAAATTTTGGAAAGAAATGTCTGCCCACCTGCCTGCTTTCTTGGCCAGCAAGAACAGGGTTTTCTAAATAGTTGAGAGACCAAGGCATTTCTCCACCTTTTGCACACAAACACAGGGGCTCCAAACAAGACAGGAGGCAGAAAATCATCCCGTTATTCCACAGTACACATAAGCTTCAGCTCACACTGCCTGTCCTGACAACCGTCACTCCTCATACACCTACAGAGTGGTAGAGGTGGTGCACAGCTCAGGAGCCCAAATTGTCCATCAGTGATGGCAAGCTGCCAAAATTGGACTCCAAATTGGCATGCTTTATGTCTCATGGGCTTTCTGGGCCAGCTGAGACCTCCTACTGTCACAAGCCCTCCCCCTCCCCCAGCCCCTCTTGTTGTTTTGTTTTTAAACTGATGCTGAAGCAATTCCACTGTCCCTGGAAGCACATGTAAAGAAGAGACAAAATTGGATACAAGCCTCAGAAGGATGGCATAAGGATTTAACAATACCTCTTGGACTTAACTCCACTGATGAGGTAGATGCTGGCAGGGGACTGTGAGGAATTATGCAGAGTGTTCCCTCCCTCCTCCCTCTCTTCATAAAATAGTCTGTAAGGCAGAGAGTGCCTGAGACATGAGCAATGTTTTTGTTGGGAATAGATGAGTTTTAGCAGTGGGGGGAAAAACAATTTTCAAAATTTACTTTTCACCACCGTGCAACACCTTGAAAATATTTTGGCAAAAAAGCCAGGTGTTGTACAGTTCCAGGATTCTATCAGAGGTTCAGTTTCCTTGGCAGGTAGAATAGAAAATGCTACCAGCATGCTGGAGGAAATATTAGTAGCCCTAGTCAAACTGTTTAACATTGTAACCAAGAAAAAGAGTGCATGTGAAATTTTCTGTGTCCCATCTAAAGCATCTTTAGGCATTAATTAAGGAGAGTAACTTTTTTTAATTTTTTCTTTACAAAATCAGCACAGTTTAAGGCTCTGTTGTGCTGGGTGCTTTTCAAAGACATACCAAGAAGCAATTGCTGTAACTCAGTATTTAATATAAGTAAGTGGGACACACAAAGGATGCAGGAAAAAACCACCATACTCATTTTACTTGGCATGAGCAGGAGAATGATGTCTTGCAGAAGGTCTCACAAAAAGGATGTGATAATAAGGAACTACAAGCAAAGCTCTCAAATCCCATTTAGAACTACAAACACAAACATGTTCTTCTCAGAACTACATCCCAGCTACTACTTCACTCCTGTCAAATGAATTGTTTTTGCTAAATTATACAGATAAAAACAAGTCAAACCTTGCCAAAAACATACTTGCAGAACCAGAGTCACCAATATCCTCCTGTGGCTTTATGTTACCCCAGCAATACAAGACAGTCATAAAACTATGTTAACTGATGTAAGGCTGCTGTGTGTCATCAGAGAAGAACTGAGCAGCTGGAACATCTATGGGAAATCTACTCTGCACTGTTTTACTGTTTCTGCCTTCTCACCTTTCTGACTTTCTCATCAAAGATGAGTACCAGTTCCAGGTACAGTGAAAATACATGATAAATATGTACTGGAAGAAAGAAAAAATTAGCATTTAGCAGCAGTAACCCAAACAGGCCATTTCTTCTGTTTCTTCATATGATAGCAAATCTCCACTGTTGTGGTTTTTAATCTCACTCCAACCAGATTTCTTTGTAGGAAGAGATAGTAATACTGAGTTAGTTCTTATCAACACCGAACCATGCTCCTCAACTCTGCAATAAGAGCTTCTGAGAAGCAATACATGAGCTTCATGTTCTAGAGTCTATGATCTTTGGAAGAAGGGACAGGTCACTCATGAAGACTTTAAGATGAAGTGAAAATTAGGAGAGCCAAAGCACAGCTAGAGCTCAAAGTAGCTACAGCTGTTAGGGATAATAAAAAATGTTTCTATAAGTTAATTAACAGCAAAAGGAGGATTAGGGAAAATCTCCCTCCTTTATGGGATGCAGAGGGAATCTTAGTAACAAAGGATGAGGAAAAGGCTGATGTGCTCAACACCTACTTTGCCTCAGCCTTTAGCAGTGGAACTAGCTGCTCCATGGATACACAGCCACATGAGCTAGGAGACAGGGAGGGGATGCAGAATGAGGTCATCACAATTAAAGAGGAAGTGGTCAGAGACCTACTACACCACTTAGACACACACAAGTCTATGGGACTGGATGGGCTACATCCAAGGGTGCTGAAAGTGTTGGCAGATGTGATTGCCAGGCCACTTTCCATTATTTACCTGAAGTCTTGGCTAACTGGGGAGGTCCCAATGGACTGGAGAGTAGCAAATGTAACACCCATCTGTAAGAAAGGCAGAAAGGAGGATCTGGGAAACTATACACCTGTCAGTCTGCCCTCAGTACCAGGGAAGGTCATGGAGCAGATCATCTTGGGTCTTATTAGAAGACATATAGAGGATAACCAGGGGATCAGGCCCAGTCAGCAGGGGTTTATGAAAGGCAGGTCCTGCCTGACAAAACTGGTCTTCTTCTATGACCTGATGACCCAGCTATTGGACCAGGGAAAGACAGTGGATATTGTCTATCTGGACCTCCAAAAAACATTTGACACGGTTCCCCATAGAACTCTCATAAAAAACCTGTCTGCTCATGGCCTGGATGAGCACATGATCTGTTGGATCAAGCACTGGCTGGACGGTCAGGCCCAAAGAGTGGTCAATGGATTCAAGTCCAGCTGGGACCAGTCACAAGTGGTGTTCCTCAGGGCTCAGTGTTGGGATGCTTCTGTTTAACATCTTTATTGATCACCTTGATAAGGACATAGAGTGCATCATCAGTAAGTTTGCAGATGACACCAAGCTAGGCAGGAGTGTTGATCTGCATGAGGATAGGAAGGCTCTACAGAGAGACTTGGGTAGATTGGATCATTGGGCTGATGTTAACGATCTGGACTTCAAGGCCAAGAGCCAGGTCCTTCAGTTTTTTTAAATGTAACATTTCAAACATCACAAATAAGGTGGGAAAACCTGCAGCTCCTTCAGAAACCCTTCCCATCTTCAGAGCAATAGAAAATCTCAAAGATCTGTTTCAAAAATGTGTGGAAAAAAATCTTAAAATTCTGTATCTGAGGTTGCTTTCCTATACCAATTGATGTAACACTCTAGTAAGGCTTCAGATTGAAACCTGAAACAGTTGGAAAAGAATTTCCTGAAACAATCTTAATCGAGATTGAATTTCCTAGCAGTGAGAATGATTAAGTATCGGAATGACTTACTCACACTAGCCTATCTGTAAGAAAAGACAGGAGATGGCTCACAGCCTGGGTGCAAATAGGGAAGAAGATCTGGCTGAACATTGTGGTATGTATCTTTCTGGCATGGGGATCTCTGACTCTGAAGTCCTCTGTTCATGTCTTACCTTTTGTGCCATGAACATATTTGCAATGTTTGCTACTCCGTAATTAGATAACGAGGGAGAACATGCCTTCAGATTATTCTAGGTTTATAACAAATTAGGGGAAGTTGGTGCCAAACTGAGTAGCAGGGATTCAGTCCAGGGGGACCTTGACGAACTGAAGTACAGGGCCAACAGAAAACTCCTGAAGTACAATGAAGAAAAGTGCAAAGTCCTGCACCTGGGCCAGAGCAACTCCATGCATTAGCACAGGCTGGGAACTGTCTCAGTAGTAACCCTGGTGGGAGGGTGGGAACCAGATTAAATATGAACCCACAGAGAACTCTCATTGGGAATAACACATGCTTGGCTGCATCAGCGGGAATGTGGTTACAGGATCTAAGGAGGTCATTGTCCCCTTTCCTTCGGCATTGATGTATCCTGTGTTCCCATCTGTGTCCCAGGTACTCAAAAGTACCCCAATACATCTACCTTGAGGCTAGGGAATGAAACTGAGGTTCAAATATTACATGTAATAATTCTTAGGGCAATTCTTAGGCCTGCTTGGATTGGAGATACAGCTATTTAATGTTTTTGGGATAAACAGGAGGTCCAGATGAAACAGCTTTTGCCTGTCTCTTCTGTCCTTAATTTCAACGACATCTAAAACAACCAGCTCTATGAAGTCAGTTCATTTCACTGATGGTTTTGGCAAAGTTTCTCTCCCACCGTGTTGCCAGGAAACATGGCAGAGTAAAATGATTGTTGGACTGTCACAGCTTTAGGCCTTATGACTCCGAGGGACGAATGCCAAGGCAATCAGCATGCTGGGGAAGCTGCACACTTTGCAAGCTCTGCAGCATTACGTGACCCTGCAAAAGGGAAAACTCATGAGGTTAAAGGAGAAAAAAAGTCACGGAAGGAAAGAGCTACAGAGCAATGAATCCCACCATTTAATCTGTAGTGGCCTGCTATTGCCTGTATTTTGTTTGAGCAGATGTTGCCTGAGTAGGTAACCTCAAGACAGCAACATAAACAGAGAAATAAAATGATAGTAGCAAAATAACCTCTCATTTCCATAGTAGGAATGGGCTAAGACACTGCAAACCACTTCACTTAACTTTGCACCTTGGGTTGTCCTGCCTTGCCTTATCTACTTCCATATTTTCTTATTTTGTTTTGCCTGGTCCTGTCTTATCAAGACACTTCAGGCTGAGCTAGCTGAGAATAGTCCAATCCCAATTTTCCACCAGATTTTCCAGCCTGTATTAAATTTACCACTCATGGATGAATAATCTGTTATCCTTCTGCAACAAATTAATTGCAGGCTGTTACAGAATGAGTGATGTGGGTACAATTTCTGTGAGTCTCTGCTATATAAAATTCCATATAGCCTTTGCTGTTGGGATAATCCTGTGCCAATATGCTTGGCAAAAAGCACAAAATGTGTGCACACAACGAAGGAATCTTTCAGGTCAGTACTGACAGCTGCATATTTACATATTTTTCAAAACACTTGAAAAGATACAGGAAGGATTGTTCTGAAGTAGTCCTGCTACCCTGTGTACTTTATAAACTGCCTTGGGTTCAACATATGGTGCATTTTTCTAAAGTAAATGCAAATAACTGCTTCTGATTGCTTTCAGAGCTGCCCCCAGCTCATCACTGTTTTTGTCTCATAAAATAGATGTCAGTTATTAAAAAATGAACCAAAAATCCACAGGCATGCATATGTCATGTTCTGTTAACCTGGCTTTGCCATCTACACATGTGGTGGATGAGGGAGTGGAACACCTATGATTAAGATTCAGCCCTACAAAATACTGCAAAAGCTTAACAATCACTGGTTTGGGGCACAGCTACACTGAGGTCTCTACTATGCAGTTCATACCAGTTGTTGAAGTTGTTTTCTCTTTAAACGAGCTCATTAGGTACTGCAAGGAGAATAGTTAACCCAGGATAGAACAGAATGGGTAAATTCCATGAAACTCACCCAGGAGTCTTGTGGATTTTACATCCTTCACTGAATCCCTTTCCACATTTCCATCTCCATTTCTAACAGTGTCCAGGCTAGTCTATTCAGAAAGGGCTTGTTTCTACATGTATAATTGGTAGACACAGTACAAAAAAATTCTCAAGAGGTGAGAACTATTTAATCCAATCAGTCTTTTGCAACAGTGTACCCGCAGAAATGTGTTTACACATGGAGATGGACCTCTCCTGGGGATAAAGAGATTCCAGCAACTGGTGTAGCTGAGACTTTGAAGAACATGACTTCTTGTACTGGAGTGAGCTCTCTTCTGAGATGCTTCAGAAACTGTGGTTAATCTCCACTTAGCATAAAGCTGCACATTGTGAGTCTGCAGCCTTGGTTGAAGTCAGCAGGAGCTGCGTGTGTGTAAGGGAAGAATTTGGCCCATTAGGACCTAATATGGCACATCAAAGGAAGATAGAGCTGGCATCTTTGGGAGAACTTTCTGATATTCACATGCGACTGCGCACTGTGGGTGGCAGTGAGCTGGGTATGAATTGATTGGAGCATAGACAGGAACCAGAGCAACTGCAGCTAAGAGGAGGTCTGCAGACCACCCCCAGGATGCTGTAAGACCACCGGTCTCCTTCAGAAAAGGGAAGGAGCCCAGGGTAAATGGAGACTGCAGGCATTCCAGGCTCTTGCAACAGAAAGCAATTTACTGTTCCTGATGGGAACTGTGGCTAGGGAGAGGGGCTGAGTGTAATTTTTCGTTCGTACTTGGAACTAGCTCCTTATTGAGAAAAAATTCAGTTGAGTAAACTTGGTAAAGTGGTGCAAGCATGCAGCTCAGGCAGAATGGAGTCTCAGATTCTAGTCTATTCAGTTCAGTAGAGTTTTTGTCCAACCACTTGAAGATCCTATCTCTTTGTTATGGTGAAATGCACATAGTGCAGGCTGATGTGACAGTTTATTCTTGTTTTATAATGCACAGGTGTATCTGATGGTGTAGGCTAGCTGATGGTGTGCATTTGTTTTGGGACTGGTTGCACTCCTCATGGTCACAGATAGCAGATTTAAGCTCCATATCTGGATCCAATAGGCTGTTTAAAAGTTTTTGATACACTGCTTTCTACACTTTAAGGCTGCCTTCTGGTTTCTCCTTGCCTCATGTGTGTGGGCTATTCCATGTCCCTCATTACTCCTCAGATTCATCGTGCCAGACCCCTCTCATGCTGGCAGCAGCAGCATGTGCACTTGGGTGATTTATAATACCAGGCTCCTTGGGGAAGAGTGTGTTTCACTGGCAGTAAAAGGGGTTGTTGTGCAGGTGGAAACTTGTTTAAACAAATCTGAAGTTGTGATATAATGGAGGTTGGTAGCTTAACATAAGCTCTAAGAGTCCAGAAGACCTATGCTATTTTACACGTCAGAAACCTGCCTGAGATCTTCATCTCAAAGATTTCTATTAACTGAAAAGAAAAAAAGAAAGTACAACTGGGATAAATCTGAAATGAAAATCAAATGTTCTTGCATATCAGACTGTGGGAGGTGTGCATGGGGAAAAAAAACAAGGAGTAATTGTTGTCAGCATGGTTAACAAATAAATTAATTGTGAGTTCACAGCTCGGTTTTTACTTCCAGCTTCCTGAAAACAAATTTCAGATATAAAAATGTCTCCTAAATCCTGTCAGTCTGCAAAATACTGAGATAATAAGGGGGGGGGGGGGGAATAATGTCCTTTAAGATAAACCTCAGAAGCTGATGACTAAATATTCTTTCTTGAATTTCCCCAGATACCATTATCATCTATAAACCATAATGTGAATAGGCAGTAGATTTGAAAGGTTCAGAGTGCAAGTTTGGTTCAGACAATCATCCAGAAGTCTGAATGTTTATTGAAATTATCTGAACTTATTGAATCTCCAGTTCAAACTGGCAGCCTCCTAAAAAACAGGATTTCATCTGAGATTTCTGGCACTTACCTTTCAGGTGCTGGCCAGAAACATCATTTTTGTGGTGTTACACTTTCAGACCTTGATGGCAATTACAATTGTCAAAATAAAAACTCTCTCTCTACTTGTTCCAGGAGTTCAAAACTATTTGGTTGCAGTTTGGTTCTGAAAGTGTGAAAAGGTTGAGGAGAAGGTTTTTAATTTCCCTTTTCTTTCTTTTCTTTTCTTTTCTTTTCTTTTCTTTTCTTTTCTTTTCTTTTCTTTTCTTTTCTTTTCTTTTCTTTTCTTTTCTTTCTTTTCTTTTCTTTTCTTTTCTTTTCTTTTCTTTTCTTTTCTTTTCTTTTCTTTTCTTTTTTCTTTTCTTTTCTTTTCTTTTCTTTTCTTTTCTTTTCTTTTCTTTTCTTTTCTTTTCTTTTCTTTTCTTTTCTTTTCTTTTCTTTTCTTTTCTTTTCTTTTTTCTTTTCTTTTCTTTTCTTTTCTTTTCTTTTCTTTTCTTTTCTTTTCTTTTCTTTTCTTTTCTTTTCTTTTCTTTTCTTTCCTTTCCTTTCCTTTCCTTTCTTTTCCTTTCCTGTTTTCTTTGATACTTTATTTTGCCCTCAGGTGTGATTCTTTTTGCCTCTTTTGAATCAGTTTTAATTATCTCAGATAAAATGTCCCAGTAGTGAAACAATGCTAAATTTTGTTAGATCTGGTAGTTCTTGTGCCTCCTCAGAACCTCAGACCTATAAAGCAACTGTTACAGTAGTTTATTTCTTTGTCGTCAGCTCTGTCTGTTGAAAATTAAAACATTTTCCTCATCTTGATGTGTGGCATATCTGACTGTGAAAGGCCTCACCATCTGTTTTAGGGCCTGCAGAACTTAGCAGGGAATGTGAACACCATTGTAAGAAACTTCCAGTGTTTGTTTTATTTCATTTCAAATGCAAACTAACTTCACATAATCTCAATACAGAGGATTTTATGTATTTCTTTTAAATATAAACTGCTTTAGATTGAAAAACCGACTTCACATCCCATCTTCTTAGGCTCCAGGAAAAACTTGAATAAGGAACTTTATTTTTTTTCATAGTACTCAGGCAAAAATCCATGCTGTAAGACAAGGCTCAAGTTTCACTCATCTACCTTGAGCTGTTGAAAACAGATATTTTGCTGAAGCTAATCATGTATGTTCCCTCTGCTGACTATAGGCAGATTCTACTCAGCCCTGAAACTGTTGGAAGAGAAAGTCTAGCAATCTGAATCCTCAAGTTTGGTCCATTTGGGTGGAGGAAAGAAGTAGTTCTGTTGTACCTCAACAGCTGCCTCTGCTCTCAGTAGTGGATTCCTCTATTTGGAGCTCAAGATAGTTTTGTCTTTAACATTGAATCTGTGCAGTCAAAAAAGTCTCTAGAAATAAATTCCATTGATACAAATTCAGTTAACTTACAGGCTTCTATTTATTGGTACAGGAAAATGTTTATTATCTTGGACCTTCTTTCTCCCTCAAACAGGAGACTGTCAAAATAACTTCTGGGATTATCCATGATTACTTACTTATTAGAGCTGCTACCTGAGAAAGGAGAACCTTCTTGGTCTTCCAAAATGCATGAAGCCATGCTGCTTTTTAAAAAAGCCATTACATTATCAAATTAAATACTAAAGAAAAGTTCCAGAGTTCATAGGTGCAGTATCTTCAAGCACATACACTGTCATGCAAAAACTTGGGTTTATTCAAGCTTTCTTTCCAGTATGTATTTGTTTTCCTTGCTTTATCACAGTTAGTATCTGTTCTCATTTCTGATCTTACTGGGAAAATACCTGCACCAACAAACTCTCACAGGAAGAAATTCATGTTTCAGTTTGGATGTTTTTCTTATGGAGCTTGCAGATTTCTTTACTAGTTAAACTGTGGCAGGTAAAATTTTGCATCCTGCTCAAAAATCTTTGCTTCCAATCCCATGACTTTAATATTTTTAAAGTGAGTTCTGACACACTGTTCTGCTAACTTTCACAACTCAGCCACAAACCTGGCTGCTGATTCTTCTGGCTTATGAAACCAACTGTGAAACTTAAATCTTTAAACAATTATTGAAGTCTTGGGGTTATAGTGATTCCACATCAGTTAAACTAATTACTTATAAGACATATCACCAGACTTGGCTGCTAGTAAGAATTTCTGCAGTAATGTACAATTTTTCATATACAGAACTGAAGAGAATTATTCATCCTTTATCTCTGACTGCAAGTTTGCCTGCAATTGTCTGCAAAGCTACTTTCCTTTAGTCTAACCACTGAGGGCTGTTTGGCACTCTTGAAAGGCCCAGCATCTCATTTCTGTTCCTGGTGCTCTATTGCCTTGAAGTTAAACCTCCTTCCTTAAAGGACAATTCAGATTTGAAAGCACTGACTCCCTAAAGAATCTGCATAAAATATTTAAAATATTAGGACTCATTTGTAAGATAAAGAGAAGAGAAGCAGGTCATAGACAAAATACCTACAATGGGTTTCAACGTTGCTTTTAGCTTAACAGTTAATCACCTGTTGATTATGCAGGGGAGAAAAAAGGCAAATAGTCTAAATGTTACATGTTAGAGACTGCTCCCTAAGAATACTGACAGCAATGGAGACTGTCCTCAAAATCACCAAGACACGAAAGAGTTCTGTCACCCTCAGTGCACAGAATGCAACCATACAAGTATGAAAATATTTGTGATATATTCCAAAATATAAATACATGTGGGAGCAGGATACCAGGGTAGACAGCACCTAGTAAAATATAGCACAGTTCTTGGCACAGCTACAGTTTATAGAGGTCTCACAGTCCTGCTGAGATACACCTTTCAAAAAGTAGAAAATTCAACAATCCTGAAATACTGACTCTTCCTGAAATTCCTTAGAAATCAGCAGTTTTCAAAAGTCTTTAGATTTCATTATATTTTGATAATTAAGGCTTTTCTCAAAATTATTTTGTAAAACTGGCATTCTGGGCACAAGCTCACTGACCTTTCACTCCTTTCCTGGCCTGGTGAACCTACAATTTATGGAATACACTGTGTCAAAAACTATTCTTTTTAGCTGTGTGATATGTGGAAAATAATTTCCTCAAATTCTGTATTTATTTAAACAAAAAACAACCCATGCTGTCAACATCCTATCATCATCATAATGCGTTGTATGAGGTCAAAAACTTAAAATCCATTTGTCTTTTTGTTGTAGACGTGAAAATGTCTCTGCAAGTTGAATGATGTAGTAGCTGGTCAATATTCTGTCAGTCCTTACTCATGAGGACATCAATAGAAGCTTTCTAGAACTGGTAGTGGTTAAAGTATAAAGTCTCCAGGATCTGGCAATCGAGATTATTTCCTAAGTAAAACCTGAGTACGGGATTCAGAATTTGTTTTAAGATTGTTTAATACTGAGGGATTGTTTTAATTTTACACACACGTAGAATTTGGCAGGAAGCAGTGAACGTGCTTTGTTTGACATCTGTTGACCTCATTTAATAATTGTTATTAATTCTTCTGTTGCAACTTCATTAGAATCAGGTTACTCTCACAGGGCCATCTGGGTGCCCTCTGGTGGCTGGATTAAAAACTCACTGTTTGCCGGGAATCTCTGATCCCATACAAGGTAATTTACTGCCCTATTGACACACGTAAACCTTAATTTTACCTAAGCAGTCCAATCAGAGATTAGAAAATTAATGAAACAGGGATACTCAATTCAAACCGAGAGTGAAGGAAATGTGCTTGCTGTAAGCAGGTTATTAAGAACAATTATTCAGAAGTTTAATCAAACTGAAGTAGAATTCAAACATTATTGAGATGGCACCAAATGGAAAACTAGTTTGGCTTATTTTGAGATTGAAAATCACAGCCTTTTCAGTTCTCATTTTATTCAAATCAAGTTTGGTTCTAATCTCAAACGCATTTCCCATCCACAAATGAAGCCTGTTACTAAGGCACTTATTTCTCTCTTCCTGTGACACGATTGCACACAAACTTATCAGGCAGTTAGTTCTATTTCCAGCCAACATTTAATGTTACCTAAAACACAGTATACATCTGAAATGAAAGCTAAATAAGGAAACTAAATGGTCAGACATTTAGGAGTGTGATGTTGGTCAAAACAGTCAGATTGAAAAACAAAACAAATACAAAAAAACCCTGACAAATTAGGATAAACACATTCCTTTCTCCCTCAGGGACAAAAATAAAGTGCTGATTTATCAACTGTCCCAGAGATGGAGCTGAATTTATTTTTTTTACAGACTTGCTAGCTGAAACACAGATGAACCAAGACGAGATATAAGATGAGGAGAGGAGAATAAACCTGATGCAAGAGTGAGCAATGAGTAGTAGAAAAAGTGACCAACCATCATAGAGCCTGAAGCACCTCCACAACATACCTGAGACAATCAGTGTTGTTGAAACCAGGAAAATAGTTCACCTGTGACATTATCAGAGTGAATAAATCATTTTACCATGTAGGCTTTTAGGAAATGAGATGCAGAACAATTCTGGCATCTCACCTTCTCTTCTCCGCTCATGTGTTGTCTCATGGTAGTGGGATGAATGCAGTTTGAAGATCCTTCTCTGTGTCTGCCAAGGAAAGACACTTGTCATAATCACAGAAGAGGAGAGAGATTTAGTTTACCTCTTCCAGCTTCAGTAGCTCATGGTTATAGTGCTGATGGTCCCTGCCCAAGCCCTTATTTGGCATCTCTCAGAAGTGTTGTCATGCATCCTATTTCAGGATAGATGTTATGCCATTTACTTGGTGATGTCATGGAAATGTTACTCTTTGATGGTATGAACAAGTTGTATAGTTTAACATCTGCCAGGTAACTTTAGGAATTAAGTTATAATTGTATCTCAATGTTACACTTATTTTGATTTTCTACATTAAGTAATGGTGTTTTCCAGTGCTTTTGCAGGATGGCTGTTTATTCCTCTTAGAGTTTTAATTTGTCATTCATTGTTGCAGCCTTTGCAAGTCACCCAACCCAAACAGAAGGGTCCTCAGTGGAGCTCATGGAGCTTTTCATGACATTTTTCTTCTTGTAATGCTAAATCTCTGCTGGAGGTTGGAGATTGGAAAGCAGGGATGATGGGGCGTTAGAAATAAAGAAGGGTGTTTATGTGTCTATAGCTTTCCTGATGGAAAAGACTAAGAGGAATATTTTGGGACCTTCCTTAAATGTCTCATTCTGATCTGTGACAGCAGCTTTGCTCCAGATCCCTGATGCTAATTAGCGTGTGTTAATGAACTGCAGTTTATTTGTCTTTGTAGCTGGAAAAAAGGTTAAAAATTACAATCAAAGACTAATCCAGCTCTGGATCTGAGTGATGGCTGCTGGAGGAACAGAGGCTCTCATGCTATGTCTGACCCCCAGGAAGGTGGCAGCTGTACCCTGTGCCAGCTGGAAGCCTCATTCAGTTTCAGATGAAGCCTGTAATGAGGCTGCTAACATAGAAATCACTGACACCTCTCCTTCTTCTCCCCTCTGGAGGAAGGGATGCAGTTTCCTCAGAGTCTGGAGGAGAAAGAGACCTATTTTTCAATGTATCTGTCTGACTAGTCTGCCTTAGAAGGACGTGAGACAACCTCCAAGCAACGAGTGTATTACTTACATTTAGTGTTGCTAAAGCTAATACTGTGATTATTTTAAAATGAGCTGCTTCCTTTGGAGGCAACATATGTGTTGGTGTAGCACCAGTGGGAATGACATTTAAAAGGCTGGATGTCAACATACTGCAGCCTAACCAGATTCATTGTGCCAAAAGAATGATCTGGATGGACCCCATTAAAACTTCTGCCTTTGAGTTCTGAAAAAGGTGGGGAGGATGGTTTGTACCTGGAGGAGTCTGAGAGAAGCAGTTTCTCCTTCTAGGTCAAGAGGGGATCTCAAGGCTCCCTGTGGCAAAATAAAAAAGGTCCAGCTCATCAAGCATGGAGAGCTTTTTTGTGGCCATAACTGTGAGGAGGCAGCTTTTAGAGTCATTAATCCCATCTTCATGTTCTGCCTTGTGTGAACTGTGGCAACAGAGAAGGCATTTGTTCATACCACATTTTGGAGCTGAGTCGTTAGCACTTTCTCAATTATTTTGAGTTATTATTCACCTTCCGTTTGTAAGACTTTTCTTCCTTTCATTCTGCACTCTCACCCTTTTTCTTCATATGCTTCTTTTCATCACCAGTTTCTTGACAGTAAAAAAAAAATATGTGTAAATGAGAGAAAATTATTTTTCATGTGTGAAGAAGGAAAAAACAGCTGGAAACTTTTCATCAAAAGACAAAAACTATGTAAGGCATTCAGAAGGAAATATATTTTGTTTCCTGCAAATTTGCCCAACAGTTTCTAGCAAATCTACCTAGTGGTTATTTAAATGGTTTATATATTAATATATATTCTAATAATAATTCATAAAATAAATCTCATCATTATGATTGCTTGGAAAATAAAATGTTGTGTGTTTTACCTTTCTGCCACATGGAAAGTGCTGCCCTTCTGGTGCACTGAAGGAATCAGAAAGATTCATGTGAGTCGTATGTTCTAACACAAAAGTGAAGGTTGGAACAGAGGAGATAGCCTGGAAAAATCTATGTACATCCCTTCACACTGCTTTAGCTCAGATGTATCAAACATTAAAAAAAATATATGTTCTTGCAACCCTTTCTAGAGGTGAGATTAGGAAAACAATTCCACTGTCAAGGTGAGTGCCTAGAAATATGGACTTTCATTTATTATCTTTGTTCTTTTGGAAGTCCTGTTACTTGAGTAGTACCAATGACTGTTTCTCTTCTATTTTTATTGCATTAATGGCAAGTTTAGAAAATGGTAAACTCACCTCTCTGGTGTTTCAGGTGAGGACATGACAGGTGAGCACATTTTCCTGCCCAAATGAATGTGCCTTCATGTAGCTGTACTGACCTGTGATTCTTCCAGCAGTTCCACCTCTGGTTGGGACACATCATCTTTATTGTTCTTGGTGCTTTAAATTCCAAATTAAAGAGGTATTTCTGACAAAAGCAATTGCCTCACATTGCTTCTCAAAATAAAAAAAAAAAAATACACTTTGAAAGAGCTTGCAGTGTATTTTGTAACAATACCATTTAAACAAATCATTTTTTGTTTAAAAGAACGTGGAAATTGAGAACAAAAAACCTAAATGATCCATCTTGCTATCCTAGAAAAATGTCAGGTTTTGAGTCTCACACATCATCAAATCAATGGCACCAGCTGTCTCTTGAGTTCCAGGAGTTTTACAAGCCTAGAGATATGTTATGATTTTCAGTGCAAAGAGATGGGAAATTTAAACACAGGAAAACTTTTCAGAATAACCAGAGGATCAGTATCATCAATATTTTCAATGTCATGTCTCCATGCTTCTTGGAACCCCTTTTTTATGGCCAAAAAACCAGCAGAAACCAAACAACATTTTATTTACTGTATTTAGCTCAGAACTTCTGGCAGTCTAGCAATACGGGGTGATTTTAAAATGCACATAAAATGGGGGGAAATCACTTAATGCACCTTTTACAAGGATCTTAGTTACAACCAAAACAGACAGGAGGAGGAGGAGTTCTAAGATGCTGCTTAAAAGAGACAAATAAACAAGAAGACTTAATTCCCGTAAGTCTTCCTAGACATAAAGTTCTGTCTATATTAACAGTGACTCTCCAAACAAAAGACATTTATATGAATCCATGTTTATTTAAGGTGCAAGTATCTCACAGTCTCTCTGCCTTAGTTCCAATGGAAAACTTGACAATATCACCTGACTTTGTGATGGACTGCTACGTATTCACTCTCAGAACAAACATCTGACTTGTCCCAATTTACAGACAACAAAAAGTACAGTGACATTAAGACTATTTCAATAGCTTGAGATAAATGGTTACCCTCTTAACCACAGCTAGCCTGGCCCTGGGATTTTCCGTGGAGGGTTGCTCATTCTGCTCTTCAGGAAGAGAGGTTATAATAAAATAAACAAACTGCTTTGCTTCCAGACATCCAGAACATCGTGCTCTGACTGCACAGATGCTCTTGAAGAGACAGAGTCACAGTCTTAGTTGCCAGTCCTTACTAACACGGGATGTGCTGGCCTCATTTCTATAAGGACAATCCTAGGGAAAATTGCTAAGACAGTACCATAAAAATGTCAGGCTGGTTGCTGATGGCCTTTGACTTGGACTAACCTACACTCCCTTTGTCAAACAACACTCAGCACAGTGCAGTGGTTAACTTGGGCCAAGGGCCACACTTGATGAGTAGTTTGGATGGAACTGATGTATTCTGGAGAGTAAAGAAGTTTAATATTGTGCACATTGTCAGACTGTGCCAGTTGATCTTCAGCTAGTGAATAGACTCTGGGATAACGATTTACAAGCAAAGGTGTGCTCCTAATTTCAGTTTTACTGCTAGTCAGTGACACAGGTATCATGATTGCACCCAGGAAGCAGAGTAGTGGATATTTGTGTACTCCATTATGAGTTTTCCCAGCTAGCTCTGTGTTTCTGAGCCATGACTCCTTTATGTTTCTGTCCTCATTAATGGTATCTCCTTCAGTTACTGGACATTCATTCACTTTATTCTTTTCAGAAGTTCATTTGGTCAGAGAGTTCCCATGAACAGATCATTTGTTTCTCCCTAGAATTGCCTGAAACAGAAAAAATATTCCCATTTTCCTTCCCTCTTGAAATCAGGGTGGTGACAGCCCCTTCCTGATGCTCCTCCCATCCTGAGAACAACTTTCCTAAAGCAGATATGGAGTCACAACTCATGTGAAGCTCCCGCGGTCACAGTCTGTGAAAGTTACCTTAATATCACATTAACGGGGATATCTGTCAACCAAGTGATGTTTTGGATATTCCTCTCCTTGTCTTGGTATCAATTATCTCTTCAACACTTGAAGCACTCTCTTCTAGAGATGTTAGAAAATGCATTGGAACACTTCAGAATGCTGTTATTCCTACAACCTGTGGAGGAACCTGTTAAGATGTATCTTGTTTGCCATAAGGATGTGGGCTTCAGCTGGCTAAGACTCTTCAGTTAGTAACTAAATGTCTACAATCACTAGAGATGACCAGGCTGGAACAGTTGAGGTGAGGAGAGTTGATGATGGAAACATTTGCTGCTTCACCTAAATGCAGATACATCAGGAAAAGAGCAAAGCAACTTTATTCCAGCTTGAAACAGCGTCACACAACTGGAGTTGGCCTGTTAAAATAATAGGGTGTGTAAGAAAAGAATATTGGTTTAAAACATTTCAAGATTCATTCTGTTCAGCACTGGTGAAAACAACAACAACAACAACAAAAAACAGCATCATGCAACACACTAAGAATTTTTGCAATATCTCATATTGATTGTTTTTATACTCAAAAAAAAGAAACAAAATTACAAAAGTCTGTCACTCCTCACATAATAGATCTGGAAAGAAGTAAAAGTGGAGGGTTTTTTAAATTGGATTTGCAAGAGACATTTAGGCAAATAGAAGAGAATAATTGTCCTCCCAGTGAAATCCTGATAGGATTACTCAAAAGGCCATCTCCTATAACCCCTCCTGAGTAAGTCCTGATAATTACATGTGAGTTCATGGACTGACCTCACATATGTAACACTTCATATTAAGTTCTGGACATTGGATGCATCCACAGAAGACAGAAGAACAAGGATGTGTTTTGTGATATCAATTACTGCTCTAGCAGGATGGCTCCACACCTTATCTTTACCTGCAATGTAGTTCATGCTAGGTACTGATGCCAGTCAGACACTGTGCATGCATGGAGAGCTAAACACTGAAGAACCAGTTTTTAAAGAGACAGATTTAGGCATAATTGAAAGTTACGGCTGGAATGGATTCATTAATCATCTAGACAGTTTTCCCAGTCTTATCCCCATGCAATGACAATTAACAAGTTTTCTGGACTTTCAACAATGTTATTAGTTAAACTTTTAATAAAGCTTCACTATTTTCAGGTTGAAAGTTTTTCTGTTAGCTAATGATAATTTCCTCTTTTCTAAATTGTCAATCTATTCTTATCCTGCTTATGAAGAGCATAGAAAAAAGCTCATAATCTTTCTCTTCCTAGGTCTTTTACATATCTTATCATGTCTCCAGGTCATGTCCCACACCACTCAACTGCAATCTTCTCTTTTATAAAAGCAGTCCTTTTTGCATTTCCTCAGAGGTCATGTTTTCTTAATCCCTTGTTTTTTTGCTCACCTTTGGACTCTTTCCAACATGTCTGCATGTTTCTTTCAATGTGGCACTGAAACTGGTCAGACTACTCCAGCTGAGGTTGCACTGGTGCTGAGTAAAATAGAATAATTATCTCCTGTGCCTTAGAAGCAACCCTCCTGTTCTCACAGTCCCAAATGAGAGTTGCCTTTTTTTGCAGTAGCATCAAAGAGCAATGGGTGGGTTTTGTACTCCCCTATAGTTCCTAGAGCCTTTTCCACAGTGATACTTTCTGGCTAGTTGGTGCAATTGATTTTTCTTTCTTATATGATCCAGAGTTTGCACTTCCTTGGTGATAAAGGGAGAGAAGCTTGTTGATACAGAGAAATCTTTGACACTAACATTTTCGAAGCCAGAATTGATACAGAAAATTGTTTGGTGAATTTATGCAAATTTTGTAACTGTCTTCCAAAATGGGTCACATTTAATTTGGAATAACTTTGTGAGAATAAAACTAACACAGTTTGTGCTATTTGCGTCTATTTGTGGCTGCAGCTTCTAATATTTGACTGTTATGCTGGTTTGTAGTGAGTTAACACTGGTTAACAGGCAAAGACTCACCCAGCTGCTCACTTGCTTGTGTCTCTCATTACCACCCCTCGCTGGGACAGAGCAGGGAGGACACTGGATGAAAAAGCTTGTGGGGTGAGAAAAAGGGAGGCTGCTTACCAATTACCATCACAGGCAAAACAGACTTAACATGGGGAAAAACTTATTTCTTGCCAATTAAAATAGAATAGGGTAGTGAGGGTCAAAAAGGCAAACACTAAAACCAACACCTTCCTGCTCCTAGGCTAAGCTTCACTCAATTAATCCAGGTTCCTTTATCTGCCCAGAGCAGCACAGGGAGGATGAAGGATGGGGATTGTGGTATATGCATAACAGTTTCTGTCTGCTACTCCTTTCTCCTCACACTTTTCTTCTGCTCCAGCTTGGGACCTTCTCATTAGCTACAGTCCTTCAGGATAATCCTGTGTAAATCCTGTTCTAGAGCAAATCCTGCCTAGGCTTCAGTCCTTCAGGATAAAAGTGCTCCAAGAGTTCTTCACGGGCTGCAAAGAATAGTAGCTTTGGCACTCGGAGCCTCCTGTTCCTCCTCTGCCCTTGGATTTCTCTCTTTTTTCTCACTCTTTTTTGTTCCCTCCTACTATCTCTATCTTGTTTGATTTTCCCTTTCTTGAACGCAATCCTCCCTGCCTACCAAAACCTGTCCACATAAACCAAATAGACATCTGTGGATCCATTTCCTCACTAAATTCTGATTCTGTGTGGGGGTGCATATGATTTTGACATTGTCCAACACAGAAACACAGTAAGACCCCAGCATTTCTCATCAACTTCTGCCAAAACCACAAGAAGATAACAAAAGAAAGCTTTGGAAAGTTAGAAGGAGATAAAGTCATTGTTTTCAGAAAAGGCAACAAGAACCAAAATGTACAAGTCTATTTCAGTTTTGAATATGGAAAAAATCAGGTACAGCCAGCATAATAATACTCTGAAATAACAGTCATTTCAAACCAGAACAGAGAAGAGCTAGATTTACTGCAATAGCCATTTTATAGCCAGATGTCATCCATGTTATCAGGCTGAGCAGCATCTTACACAAATAATTCTACAATGTTGATATAGTGAGAGTTTCATTTGCAATAAAGAGAACTGTCAGAACCTAATCCAGGTATTTTTTCTTGGTAACCATTTCTCTGAGGTTTTTAATTCTTTCTATTCTAAAAACAAAACATGTTTACAGATGTTATTGTCCTGATTTATTGTAAATTATCTTTACTGAAAGAACCTTTTCAGGTTACAAAAATTATGTTGCTTTCATTTACATTAAACTACAGATTTCTATCGTCATTAAGAGAATTACATTACTTGAGGTAAAACATATTCAAGGATCTACACATAAATAAAACCAGGAACCTTGCAACCACTATTGTGATATTTATCACTGATGGAGCTTATGATTGCAGAACTATATAAAAATCTTTAGGGGTTACCTTAGCTTAATGGTGTTCTTCCCTTTCACTCACCATCCATTTCTTATTGCAAACATCTGCTTGGAAATAAAAAGGGTTTTATATTTCCCTGGGACATACTTGGCTCTACAAGAACATTGCTCATTTTATTTAAGAAATACTTAAGTTTAATCAAGTTTTTAATTCCAGAAATATTACAGCCACTCATCCTGAATGACTTGCGACTCTAATCTATATATTTTAAAATGCCATTGATGTAAAAGAAGAACGTAATAGCTATTGTTGGATTACACAGCAGAAAATGAACTTCTTTGCTTTCTCTCTTGATTAGTGCTCTGGCATTTATTCAGTGGCTTGGCCTTGTCCATTTTAGCCTTGGTGCAATAATAATAATAAATGAACCCTATTACTCTTACTGTTTACTTACTTCTGTTCTGATGTTAGGTACTCTCCAGTTCATCTTGTAAATTACAGCTAATATGAGGGAGAAATATCTCTGTATGAATAAAAGAAAACAAACTCCTTATAAACTTTACAAGAAGCATTCTTTGTGAAATAAATCTAAGGGGTTTTGGGAGAAGAAAATGATGTGTTTTGCACTCACACTGATGAATGCAAAAATTATATACCGTATTTTACTTACTAATGTGAACTAGTAAAATTCATGGCATGCTGTTTTACAGGCAGTAAAATACTTTTTCCAGATGTGGCTTCATAATTCTCCAAAGACTATCATAGTTATCATAAGATTTATGGAGGATAATTTATTAATCACATTTTTTTTTTTCTTTAACTTTGGAAATCTGTTTAGTAAGATGAAAGGGAGCTTTAAAATAAGTCATTTTAACCAAATGTGGATGGCATTATGATATCAAGTTACTCCTTTTGTTCAAATTATTTTTAATGACTTTATTTGTTTTATAGCCTCCACAAGTCAGTACCAACTTGGTGGTAATGATATATCCGGCAAAACTCTAACATTTTGAAAACCAGAAAGAAAATCTTTTCTAACATACTAAACTAACCGAACTATACTATTGTTATAGCTTATTTAGGGCTGTATCAGCTACTTACATTTATTTTATAAGATTTGAAGGAGACAAAGCTTATAAAAACAATGCCTGACAACTTTAACCCAGCTTCCTTAATGAAAGTTTCTAAGTGCTTCGTATGCACAAAACACTTCAAGGACCAAATGCGGATTTAAATCTATATTTAACAGTCCAATTTATATTGCTGAAGCAGTTGCATTAAATCTGCAGTAAATGTGGTAGATCTGATCCTGGAAGTTATTTCATGCACAGATGGCCTGATCCAAAGTGTAGCCTTTTCTTAACACTCATAACCTTTGGGCCATACCCAGAGCTCCTGGTTAATTAATTTCAACACCTGGGCCACAGTGCCATGCAAGATCAATTCCTGCATCTTTGCCCTCAGCTGAACCATGTGAATGGTAGCAAATACAGACATCCTGTATGTTAGATTTGTGAATAACATCCATAACACAAGGGCTCCAATTCAGTTGCCTACAAATAGCACCTAATGCCTACTGATTTGCCTTTGTGTCTTGCTAGACCTCCAACTGCTGAACAAAGAGAGCTCAGTTCCCCAAAGGGCTTGTGTCACAACTTCCAACCCTGTCCAGTTCTCTTAAGATATTTTAGGGCTTTTTAAATTCCACTAGAGACCTAGGTTTAGGCAAATGACTCGAGCTTTAGCTCTTCATTGTCTCTAATGGTAACTCAGATAGTTGAATGCTAGTAGACAACTACTTCCTGAAGTCTAAATACGTCTTGAATCACATGCAGCCTCTCAAGAAGCCATGAAGAAGACATGAAGGCAATTTGATACACAATTGACATTTGTCTTATTGAGTGCAACAGAAAGAAAATAAACACATTTAAAATAGATTAGGGTTACTGGCTGAAGTTCAAGAGAATACTGTCGCAAAAGATTGGCATGTTGGAAGAAGCAACTAGAGGAGATGGTAGGGAGTTCACCAGCTCTTGTTATGGGAAATGATTCAGCACTGACATACTTGCTTGCAAATTGATGTTCTCAGGTGGAAATGACTGTCAGAACTATTTTTCATCTATACCACAGGACACAAGACAAACTTTATCTTTCTGATATGAGCACCATGACACTTCTCCATAGCTTCACCACTTCATGACAGACTTTGTATAAAGTGGAAATTAAGCAGTTACCTGACTGTAAAAGATTTTCACATAGAGTCTTGAACTCCAAATATTTCACCTGTTGTTAAGCACTGTCTAACACCTAAGCAACCCCTTAGCACTGTTTGTCAAAGAAAGTTCTTTTTATGCTCTGTGGTTA
This sequence comes from Apus apus, assembly GCF_020740795.1. Classification (NCBI taxonomy): domain Eukaryota; kingdom Metazoa; phylum Chordata; class Aves; order Apodiformes; family Apodidae; genus Apus; species Apus apus. The sequence goes on along the minus strand of NC_067284.1, from coordinate 114,045,727 downwards.
AATAATTATTCAGCTTCCCTTGTGTATTACATATTGTAAGAAGATGTCTGTAATAAAGTCACTCTCGATAACCTTCTGGTGCAGGACTTGCCTCCTTTCAATTTCCAAACACATGTATGAATGAGTTAGGAGAGATGATGGAGTTTGAAGTTGAGGCTTACAAAATAAACAGAGGAACTTTCCACCCCCAGTGCTGTTGGTGTTCTTGCTGATCTCCATAACGTTAATTTGAAAACCCTGTCTGAGTAACATGAGAGGGTTTTGCATGTGACATTACAGAGGCAAGCTATCAAGATGAGTATTTCTAACTTGTCTTGAAAATGACAATACATCCTGCATACGAACACAAGTAAACACATGAATGTGTGCATAGGCACACAAAATTTTTGAGCAAACCAAGCTAAACCTGAGGCAAATCAACCACATAGCTGATTTCTGGGCCCGAATTTGGAGTAGATGGTCTACATGCTACTACAGTTCTGAAAAAAAACAAAGGTGCCTTGCCTAACTATAGACCACATTACAGATATTTACATCCAAGGTAGTCAACCATGTCTGTTCAACAGAGAAAAATAAACATTTTTTGAGAATAATTCATCTGGACCTTTTCAGATGTGTTTTAGAAGGAGGATGAATTGTTCCCTGCAAGAGCCTGTTTCTCTTCCTTGATTACCTAGGGCCTGGAAAACTAGTTCAGACTCAGATGTCTCCTTTGTAGATGTCTAAATTTGAGCAAATGAATCCCATACTCTGTGTTAAAATAATTTCCTACTGATTTTGAAGATTCCAGATGTTCACAATTTCACCATATCAAGGTTTTAGTCAGGCTTAGAGAAGCAAATAATTCGCATTGGGGGAACACACCTTTTAAATGAAGTGTTGTGCGGTCATGCTGTTATTTCTTTCTCTTTCCTTATCCTTGCCAAACTAATTCCCTTTGAAGCAGTGAATAAGTATAAACCATTTTTGCAATTTTAAAATTTTTGCACAGTATTTTAAAATACATTTATGGTTTTAGGAAGTTCTAACAATTCCTTTTTCTCAAACTAGAACGGCTGGTGTTATATCAGAAATAATAAGACATCAACATGCTGTTTTAATTTTTCATATGGTTTTATTTCTCATTTCCAACTGATAGTGAAAGAGCTGGAAGGCAATTCAGAGTCTCTAACAACAAGCTCACATAAAGCTTTATATTCTCAACAAAACCTTCCTCACTGTTGATACAAAGAATATTGGAAAGATAATTTCTTGGAGTCCTCTACAAAAAAAAGGGTTCTTTTTTTCTGACAAATAGCTCAGTAATTAAAACTAACAAATAGAAGAGAGATTGTATTGTGAAAATACATATTTATCTTAAGAGTGGGAGTATTTCTCAGATTATTCAGTGATCAGGCTATAATAACTCAGGCCCCACAATTCTTCAGAAATGTTAAATATCACAACTTTACTACTTATATATGGTTCCTATTTTATAGTTTCTTTTATGTTGCCCTGAGGTCTAGAAAATCTTTTTTTTTCAAATTAATTCTGGCATATTCACATCTTGTTTAACTTGACAATGAAGGGAGAAACTACCAAAGATCACCATACCCTCATAAAACTAAAATAAAAATGGTGAGATCTGGCAGTCCTGTGCCAATCTCTAAGAAACTACAAAAGGCTTACCAACCCCTCTGCCTTCTCAAGCAAAAATGCTAAATGAAACCTTAACTTTGACACTGGTGTTCAATAGGTTGGCTTTCTAAAGTCTGAAGAGCGCCCAGTTATTTCATTCGGGGTTCGTTGCCAGAGAAGGCCTTCAAGACTACTTTCACTGAATTCTAACACCTAAAAGTAAAAGTCTGCTCTCCATTAAGCAACTTGGCCCCTTCATGAAACAATGGAAAAAATGGGCATTTCCAGAGTATGACTCATCTACTGGTGAAATATTCCCTGAAACTGCCCTTTCCTCCCTATGTACCACCAAGAAAACCTAGGAAATGCTTGTGAATCAGTGTCCTTGATTTTCATGCAAAATTGATCCGACCTGTTAGACATCTTGAGGTTTTCTGTTGCAGTGTTCCACCCATATTTTTTAGTTACTCATTTCCTGGAAATCAGGTTGATAATGGCTTGGAACTGAACTGCTAGGAATTTTCCTTTCAGAATTGCTGTTAACATTCCACTAAGAAGACACTAATACTATCTTCTTTTTTTTTTTTTTTTCATATATGGGGACAGCGACAATCATAGGTTTATGCATAAAAGTAATCAGGTATTTCAGTTATTTGACAAATTGTTGCCAAAAAATAAATTACCAAGAGGAACAGAGATCAGTGCAAAAAAAAAATGTACACTATTAACAACCAAGGGACAATAATAAAGTCTAGCTCTGCCAGATGTGTACTATAACGTATATAAAATCTGGACTGAACTTTAAACTACTTTTTCCATCTTGTTAACTGAAACGTGTAAATTATGAACTCGTTGGCTATTAAACAAAACATCCAAGGATGAAGACATCTTCCCTAACAAAAGAATGATTGTAGCCCAGTTTAAGTTATTTTGGAACCATCCCAGATTGAAGAGAGCAACTCACAACTCTCAGGATAGCATGACCGAGAAAAGGCAGGCATTCTTTTAACAACCATGTTGGAACATGATCAAGCAAATTCTGCACTATCTCAAAAATGCTTGACAAGGGTAGCTGAGAAAATGCTTCTAGAGTATCCAATTATAAAGAATGAAAGATCCATTCCCTTAACTGATCAACAGATAGATTTTCAAATAGCAGCTGTATCCAAAAAGCATACAGAAATATTACAAGATGTCATTAAACAGAATAAAAAAAAAGTCCTTGACCAGTCTCTCTCTCACTCAAGAAACTTATCAGCAGAAGAGCACATCATGATAATTCCTTCCTTCAGAGATAATCTTCCTTTACTGTAAGACCACGCCAAGGTCTTACAACATTTTATCATTCCTAATGTCAGTTTCAGGCAAGATCTGTAGCTCAGTTGTTCTCTTTTCCTTCAAGGACATAACACCAACAGCCATTAAAAAAGTGTCACATCAAAGAGAAGAGGCATAGCCTGAAGTGCCTTGTTCCACCAAGTTCAGGACACACTTGATAAGAATATGAAACATATCAACTCCAAGATGGGTACAGCAGGTTTTGAAGGTTTTGAAGAGCAAAGGTTTCTTTACCCTTGCTTATGTTGGTCTCCTACTGTGAGCAGATTGCTACTTTGAGTTTGCATGTGTCTGTCTTCCAGCACTGACTGAAGAGATGACTAGTTGAAACTATATCTGTATTCTGTAGGTGGCTAACTTCTGGTGCAGCAAATACCATTATTTCAGAAAACAAATGCATCAGCAGCCACCCGGAGATTCGATGGGACTCATGAGACCTCCTCCCTTCCAATCCCCTCTGCCAGCCCTCACTATTCTTTTCTGCTGGCTACCAGACCCTGCTCCTCCTCCTCCTTGGCCTTTTTCTCATGTCAGGATCTGTTCTGATCACAGGAAAGCCAAGGGGGAAGATGCAGGGCATTCAGCACAGCACCACCTGCTTCAAGCAAAATCACCTGCTAGTGTACCCAAAAGCTCAAGGCTGTAATTTGCCACCCTCCCAGAGCTTTCAGGTCTACCTTGATGCTGTTCCCCAGATGTCTCTTTAAAGGGAGAAGAAGAGATTTCAGAGCACATGAACCGACTCAATCCCAAAGCAAGAAAGAGATGTAGTGCCCACAGAGGCATTTCTCTATCTACTATTCCCACTGCCTGTCATAGTGCAGGCAGGAGAACAAGCACTGGGACCTCCAACTTCACTGTTCTATGGTGGATACTAAACCTCATCGGCTCTCTGACAGTTGAAGCACCTGCACCATTCCCACCCCAATAATGCAGGCAGGTGTGCAGGGGATGTCCTGGAAGATGGGCAGCCCAAGTGGCCTCTGGAATCCTGAGACGGAAGACCAGCAACAGGTTGAGATAAAAATTTGCAGAGTCATATTTCAACTCTGTTTTCCTAACTCACAATATCCTTTCAGGGTTTCTTGTTCCATTAAATGAATATTCAGGATTTCTTCAGTTTCACATAGTTACTTAATTCAAATGGCTCTTTTTCTTTTTTTTTTAATTCTCTCCAACTTGAATGGAGAACAAAGTAACGACCCCATGAAAATTCTCTCATCTCCATTGCCTTTTCTAAATGTCCTCGGGTGGGGGAAGAATTGTAGCATTCATTAGATAAAAAGAGCAGTTCTAGATAAACCCTTTGTTAATGTAAATGTCTGCCTCATGGTTTTAGACAGCCAAATCAAGCTATGCACTGAGACTTGTTTACAGTCTGAAAAGTCACAGACAGGTACATGAAGTGATACCACATTTCTTTTTTAATGTTCAGATGGGAATTCAAAGGATTACTCAACAAATTATATACTCTGATTTCTTGGAATTGACAGATGAGTAGAAGTGATGTTGTACTTATTGCTGAGCTCTTCTGATTTTACTGCTTGTAAACTGATATGAAAGACTCAAACAGTAGGAGAGGACCATCTTTACTTGATTTATACATTTTATTCAACCAAAGGGAACATTTTTTCCCTTTTCTGGGAGAAGAACACACAGTGTCTTTTGCAATAACTTTGCACACATGTTCCTTGTGGCTCATAATGGCGGGTGGTTTCTCATCTTTATACCATCTTTTAATCATAAATTTTCTATGAATCATGGAATGTTTTCACTTGAAAGATTCACGGGATCGACATGTGTTGAGTAGAGTGATACAGCTGAAGAAGACCCAATGCAGACATTTTAATGTTACTTAGAGATTAGAGATTGCAGATAAAGTCTTTATGCACACTCCCAAGCCATTTATGTATCTTCCATAGATTCTTTCCAAACTTTTTGTCCTATCTATCCCAGTTCACAGCACCCATGCAACCTTTCCATTTCCCTTTTGTTTACTTTTTAACAGGAGGACAAGAAAAAATGTCTGGTGCAAGAAATTAACAATTCGTTGTTTTTTATTACCAAGAACAAAACCACTTTGCAGGAAAATGCTTAATTGCTTCTTACATACTGACTAAATGCATTAACTTGGTACTGTCTAAGAGACAAAAAGACTCTTGTAAGGTGTAAGGTCCATTCTGCTCATTTGCAGTGTTATTTGCAAAGGTTTACTTGTAGTATAAACAATGAAGTCAGATAAATTGTATTAGAAAAGGAGTTGATGAGGGTTTCTGTTTTTCAGAAGAAGGTAACCAAGGAGTAGAAACTATAAATTACTTGCTTAAGGTAAGATAGCAAACCTTGAGCAGAAGCAAGAATTGAATTTGTTATCTAGGAACCCCAACAGAAGTACATGTCTCTAAAATAAGCACATCATCACATTGTAGGCTTTCTGCTGAATTTTATCTGATGGCTTTGCCAATTGTTAGACTGTGGCTTGGGAGACTTCCAGGTTCTGATGTACAGTGTACAAGTTTGTTTCTTTGTGTGTGTGGTGGGTGTCGGGGTTTTTTTGTGTTTTAATAAGAGATTCAAGAACAAATAAAGGCATAGAATGACAGCAAAAGGAGTCATTTTCCACATCCCATCTTCCAATTATGTATAATCCCTTTTGCACATCATGCTGTTTGCATCTGCAGATAGTCAGAGCTGGTCTCAGTAATAACAAGCGTGCATGCAGAAAACTAAGTGTTTGGAGCATGTAACCTATATTCTATGTAGTCTTCCATTTAAAGATGGCAGAAAGTTTAAAAAATCATCAAATATTTACTATGTCAGGGAAAACTGATAAGGTACACATGCACATGGCTGCACATATATATATACACATATATATATATATAAAAGATTTAATTATTGATACTGTTATACAGACTTTTTAAATGGACCTTTCTAAATGTTTTTCCTAGCCCACAGGATGGTGCAAGGCCCTGTTTATTTTGCAGGATGGGTACAAATTTGCTGGAAGACCACATTCACGTTAGACTCACTGGGGAACCCTGAGTTCAGATAGTGCCAAAGCTTGCAGGATAAGCTACACCCAAAAGGAAGAGTGCAGCTTTTCCCTGGATCTAGCTGCTTCTCATCACCTATTACCCAGGAGTTTGTCTTAGATGATGTCCAGACAGCCTCCACAGTGATCTTTGCCAAGGGCATGTTGCACAAGAGCTTGAAGAAGTCTGGATCCATGCAAAGAAAGGTTGATGAATCTGGAAGTTACCAGTGGGCAGCAGAGACAATGGTGAAAGAGAAGAGGGACGATTAAAAGAGTAGGAAAGGTTGGAAATGGATGAAAAAGGCTGGCAAAGTGAGGAGAAAAGGGAGGAGCCATGCACAAAGACTAGCAGAGAAAAGGAAGGGGAGATATGTCCTCATTAGAAATTTGGAGCTCACAAAAACACATGCAAAAAAGAAGGGCAGCTCTTGGTTATGTTCTAGTACAGTGGATAATAAGCCTATGTGAGGCAAAAGGACTGAAATAAATTTGATGAAAATACTGCTGAAATTATTCTATGGATTTTTGGTTGTCAAAGAGCTACCTTTCCCCACCATTTCTGTTTGTCAGGCTGTCTTGTCCCACATGAAGCAGCCCAGAGACACTCCCAGTGAATCCATCTGCCTTTGGATCTGGTCCCACAGGGAAACCATTTCACCAGCCCCTGTAACCCAACCCTTCTTGCATGAAACACAGCTATTGTTTCACAGTTCAGAGCAACAAGCTGAGGGCAGGAAATGAAGAATAATGTCTCCACTTGAAACAGCTAATTATACTTGTGTTGATCTAGTGTTAAACTTTCCTGTTATCATTGGCTATACAGCCTTGTGTATCTTGCCTGTGCTGAGGTTTTCTAGTGGCTTCATCTTGGGCAGCAGCCTGTATTCTGCAGAAATGTGTGAGATTCCTATTCAACACCATCTGTGCCCTGCATTTCTTTAAGCACTTCTTGCCAGTATATCTGTACTTTTAACACCAGACTTCTTTTGGTTAGGATGGCACACCACACACAGAAGAATGCAAGAAGTTTTCAGGCCACCTCAGATAAGTATTATCAGCTACCAAGAAGATCCCTCCAAGCAGAGGAGAACTGGAGCTAATAATTTCAGCAGCAATATCCTCTACCTCACTAAAGGAACTTCAGAAGCCCAGTACCCAAATATTTTTCATCAAGACTTGTTTCATAAAATTAAATCTGACAAGGATGTCTTTGTTATAGAATTAATTGAGGTAATCAGCATTAACACCTTTGTGGCTAGATTAGCTTAGCCAGCAACAAAATAAAATTGTATCCAGGTTACTGAGTCCTTCTTAGCACTGTGCTCATCCAAGGGCAGAATCTGGAGGTGCTTTGTCCTGAAGCCACCTAAGGTGCTCACAATTGTGCAATAAATTGGGGCACTTGACTCTTCTCTGGTGCCTTCCCCCAGTTATTTGCTTGTGTCCAGAAAAGCTTGGTCCATTTGAGGGATTTGCCCTTATTGCAAAATGAGGATGGGATCCAGAGGTTGCCCAATTTAGTGAAATAGGAACCTGAGCTTTAGTTCCTTCACCATAAAAGCAACTGGCCCACACTGAACAAACACCCAGAATTCAGGACAGTTATTATGTGTTAAAAACAGAAGTTAGATGTAGTATCCAAGTGCACTCTATGATGAAGGAACACAAGACACAGACACAGCTTCATGGTTCCAGCTATGAACACCCATGTACTTCAGTGTCCCCTCAGGTGTGGGCTGGTATGGAAACTATGAGGAGCTCCCATAAACAGCAGTGTTCAGGTATAACGTTTCTAGGAGTTGTCCAAAAAATATGCTTGGATGGGAAATAGAACTATTCATTCAGGTTGAAATTTGAAACCCCCTTAATTTGGAGAGAAGAGAATGCTTCATATTGTTTTGGTTGTGTGAAGCTCGATTGTCATGACAAGCTTTTAATATATTGTTCACATACTGCCTTCCTTTGATAAAAGGAACATTTTTGAATGACAGAAAGTAAATTCTCCTTCCCAGACTTTCAATAGTATAAGCAAGAGCATACATCTGTTCCCAGATTTTAGAACAGTTTCTTTTTACTCCATTCTGCAATGCAGAAGGAAAATTATGTATGTCTTTGCAAAACCCAGGTTTCTATATAAATGTCCTCTCAAAATTGCTGTTTATATCAAGGTCTGAGTGGCATTGTGCTGGTTTCTGGCTCTGTACAGCACCTGGGTTTTTTTTACTACTTCTCTATTAGCATGCTAAACAGGACCAGGTTGTGACTTTAAATTACTAGCACGCCTCTTGGCACCATTTTGTACCAAAGTAATACTCTTCCAGATAATGTCTGAACACAGTTTTCAGGTCCTAGCTAAGCTGAAAAATAACAGCCTGTTTGCAGGCAGCCACACAATTTCAGAAATGAAGAGTTCAACTGACAAATCAGGAGCTGACTCATGTTAATAAGCCACAGAGCCAGAGGAGAGCCCTGGTCCATTTTATTTACTTCTATAAATGTAGTCCCAGAGTTTTGCATTATGGCTACACAAATATGATGTGAATAATAACTGAATGTTTTCTTAATTCAGTTGCTAGACGAATAACTGCTATTCTGCTCTTTATTTTTTACAGCAGCCCCATCAATCAGCATCCTTTGCATTAACACAGTGGATATCATCTTAAAAAGTTTTGAATTGTCTTCTGTAGGTAGGCACCCAGTCAGTCTGGATAACTCCCATCTTTGTTGAAGATGTAAGTAGCCAGCAGAACAAATGAAGAACAAAAGAATGTTATTCAGTGGGACTGCATGACAGATGAATAACACAAGTATATCTCTTAGCCAATTGGAAGAACAGACACTGACCAAAGGTTGTAGCTTGCAGGCATAAATTTATCCTCTGTGGTGAAATGTAACCAGATCCTACCAGTTTCAACTTTGAAGTCTTCCCAGACCTGTAAGGTTACACATCTGAACACATCTCTACCTGTAACTGGCATGTGTCTTGATTTTCTGATGTATTTATTTTTTAAATACAATAACAAAAGAAAGGAACTAAAGCAATCTATGTCATGGCAAGAATTTAAAACTTCTTTTTAAAAACCATGAAGGTATAGTCCATGGAGCAGTTAATAATTCTTTAAAAATACATGGTACAATACTTAATATTTCTAGTAGAAAATCCATTTTACCTATATTTCTTCCTAAAAAACATGTATATGCTTAAAAAATAATCATGACATCTACCCTTGGAGTGAGGTCTGCATTTCTTCTTTCACTTGTGGGAAAAATCCGTTTTTAGAACTTCATAATTTGTAATCACCCTCTCTGAATACAATGTGAAAAAAATTCTAGATATAGAACAGGACAATGGTTAAAACTGTCTGCTGTGTTGCTAGAATCTTCTAGTGAGATCTTTCTATTTTAAAACTATTAATAATCTGAAAGAAGAGCTAACGTACTTCTTTGGTAAGAGTGGTGAATGCTGACTTTCTTGAGTGGAATTGTCTGTAATAGCCTTCAGTAAATGCACAGAGTAAGTGAATCAGCCCTGCTACACTGAAGCAGAGTCTTCTCCTTGAGGCTGCTCCCTGAAATCAGTAAGGTTACAGATCGACTACACTTCTATTCACAGAGAACATAACCATCAAGATCTGGTTATGAGGCTGCAGAATTTTTCTTGCACAGGTACGTGAAGACTTGAGAGCCTTGCCTAATGAAACTGCTTCAGTTGTTTCAGTAGTATATATATATTTTTATGGGATGGCTTCATTCCTTAGAATCATAGAATCGTTTTGGTTGGAAAAGACCTTTAATATCATCAGGTCCAACTGTTGATGTAGCACTGCCAAGTCCACCACTAAACCATGTCCCTAACTGCCACATCTATACATCTTTTAAGTAGTTCCAGGAATGGGTACTCCACCATCTCCCTGGGCAGCCTGTTCCAGTGCCTAACAACTCTTTCAGTAAAGAATTTTTTTCCTAATATCCAATCTCAGCCTTCCCTGGCACAACTTCAGGCCATTTCTTCTTGTTCTATCACTTGTAATGTGAGAGAAGAGGCCAATACCCACCTCACTACAACCTCCTTTCAGGTAGCTGTAGAGAGCAAGGTCTTCTATCAGAGGAGAATAGTATTTCACTATAACAATGCATAACCACGCTTTTTTGATATTGCAGGCTGGAATTAAATTCTAATCTGTCAATACAATAGCCTGAAATTATGGTTCTAGTCTCAGACAGACTTAAGATTTATGCAGAGTCCCCTTTTAGTCAGTGCTGGAATAGGTACCTCTGGAAGGCAAATCCTAAGGCAGGTGTCTGGGAAAAGTGGCACAAATCCCTCTGTCTGTCTCCTCTGACAATAAAAGGAATTGAGGTAACTGGTTTTGTCTGAACTCTATAACTTTCAGAATTACAGACAAACATAACTGTGTCGTGGTTCCTTGTCTCTCTCCTGCCTGGCTTGCCATTAATGTCATGGTTTGGGCCCAACAGGACAGCAAAGGAGCAGCCCCACGGCCGCTCATGCAACTCCCCACACACACACTCTGGGATGAGGAGGACAAAGCTCCTGGGATGAGACAAAGGACAAGGAGGGATCTTCACCGATTGAGGTCCCAGGCAAAACAGACTCAACTTGGGGAAAAATAACAGTTTAATTTCACACTAATCACACACACACACAGGACACAGACACACCCAGAGCAGGGCTCACACATGTTACCCCACCCCTCCCTTCTTCCTGGGCCCAAATCACTTTGTTCCCGGGTTCTCTCCCTCCTTCCCCCCAGTGGCACAGGGGATGGGGATGGGGTTTAGAGTCAGGTCACAGCCTGGTGGCTCCTGCTGCTCCTTCCTCCTCAGGAAGAAGGATTCCTCACAGTCCTGCCCTGCTTCCCCACGGGGTCCCTCCCATGGCAGAGAGTCCTCCACCAGCCTCTCCTCCATGAGTCCTTCCCAGCAGGTCTGGAGCTGCTCCAGCCTGGGCTTCCCACAGAGTCACAGGGTCCTTTGGGAACAGGCACCTTTCCTGGCCTGGGGGCTTCCAAAACTACATAATCTGAGTACGCTGGCAGCAAACCCACTGCCCACAACATCCAAGTCCAGTGGCCAAGGTCACCCCTCCTGGCTCCTTCAGGGAATGTTCCACCACGTTCCTCCATGGATGCAGGGGCACAGCTGCCATCTCACCATGGGCTGCAGGGAAACTTCTGCTTGGGCACCTTCTGCCCCTTCTTCCTCACCAACCACCAGCACCGCTCTGCCTCTCCAGCTCAGCTCTTCTCCCCCTCTGCTAGCTCTGCTCAGGTGTTACATCAGTTCTTTCGTATGTTAATGGCAGAGGTGCATCCATTGTCCCTCTAATGGCTCCTTGGCTGGATTTGGAGCAGGGGGAGCTTCTCAGCTTCTTACCAGAGCCACTCCTGAGGCTCTTCCTCCACTACCAAAAAACCCACCAAAACAAACCAGGACACAGTGTGTCTTGAGTTTGTACAAAGGTCCAGATAACTTTATTCCTGTGTTCAATGATAGATTGTGAGCGAGTTCATAGTGAGTGTACAAACAGGGCAAACATCTGCAAAGATATCCCTTTATTTCCCTTTAGTTCCCACTGTTGGGATGCTTTGCCAGTACACACCCATTCCTTCACCTGCAGGGAGATCTGGGCTTCACAGACTTTCTCAGAAATTGTTCAAAGTTGTTTTTCAGGGGCTCATCCAAAGCTGGAAAAGGTCAGACAGAAATGCCATCACCTTTCTGGGGGAAGGGATAGTTAGATGCAGAATGGGTTACTTTGATTATTCCCTGATTCATTCAAGCAATATTTATTTTCCTGTTAGAACAGCCTGCTGTCAGCCTGTATGGTCAGCATCATCCTTCAGCACAGCAGTTCTGTGCCACAGGAATGCAATGCTCAAGCTTGTGGATTCACCACAGACCTTTTTTAATTTTCCTGCTCTGAAAAAAAAATATTCATAAAAGCTGATGAGCAAAGAGTGTTAAAGATCCAAAGCCAAACATCTGAAAGCTGGAAAAATTCAAATGAAGCATTCCCCACACCACATGAAATGGACCCTCCACGCTAGGGCCTGACTCATGCAATGCACAGAAAAGATCTAAACTGAGGCAAAGCTACCTCTGTGAAGGGATATGACATTTCCTGAACCTCAGAGAAGCTGAACCATTCATCCTAAAGGACTTGTAAAGCAGTAGATTGTGCATGTGTATTTATCTGTGCAGTAAGAGCCCTATTATGCATGCAGTCCACCTTCTGTTGTCCATGTCCTCAACAATAACCTTTCTCATAGAGATCAAGCCTGGAGAAATCTGTGTGCATATAAAAGACAAAGCTGTAACATAATTTGTTTGGCAACTTCAACTGGAGTGGGAGTAACTTGTGACTGCTGCATCTGGAAGTCAGTCCAGAGTTCTCAAAGACCTCCATGAGGCTGCCATTTGCTCCATGGCCACTGAACTCCTCATCTTCAGTGAGACGTCATCCATTGCACAGGACACAGCTTTTAAGAATCTGGTAAAATATATGTGTTATTCCTAAAAAGCAGGAGTCTTTTTATTAAATTCCCAAAAGAAAACTACTTTTCCATAGGCGATGTGGTGTAATGAAAATGTTCTGTATTTATTTAGCCTTAGGAATATATTCTCTTCCATTAGGATTCTTCTTTTCTAGTAAATTCATATAAAGAACTGCATGTTTTACTTTGTTTTGAATTAATCCATTGCTTATTTCAGTTGATTGTAGTTCAAATCAACTAACATAATGAAATTTTATGGGATAGTACCACTCCTCATCTTTGTTCATAAAGGTTAGAGAGGTAGAGCAAAAGCCAAAAGGACTTATATCCTCACCTGAGACATCTCATGTTCTGGAAGGAGCACAGTGGAAAAGCCAGCAGCTGTGAGTTATGAACATTATCCAAACTTGGTGGCTTTTTTAATTAGCCAACAGCCCAGTCACAGGGCATTGATCTCTCCTACCTGCATGTAGCTAGTACTGCTTCCAGAAGAACCAGACAGCACACTGGTCAGTCACCTCAGCACCTTCTTTTACTCACAGTGTAGACCTGGAGAAGAACACCCTGGCAGATAAAAAAGATAATACTTCCTAAAGTGCCCTCACTGGACCTACATCACATCTGTCCTCTCAGGAGCCCCAGCAGCAGAGAACTGTTCCTCATGGGTTCTGTTTTCCCAGCACAAGATAACACAAAGTATTGGTTTTATCCCTAAATCCCTCTGGTGTTACAGTTAATCTATAAGCCATGTGTGCAAAAGCTGCTTTCTAAAACAGTGCTCAAGTGAATTTTCAGGGACAACCTGTCAGCTGTACATCGAAACTTAGTGAACCCAAAGATTACAAGCAAGTGTTTTTGTGAGCACTGACAGGACCTAAGCTTAGACCCTTTTAGAAATTCAGTTTTAGTATTTACTAGTGCAAATGGACATCTTAGTTTAATATTTTCATCAGTATAGGAAGATTTATGTCTTTGTTCCCTGGCCGTTACAAAAGTCTTTCTAATTCATGATCAAGATATTTAAAAGAACATAATTTTTCCTGAAAGCTCTTGATCTGAGATTATATTATATTCTCTATACCTTTACAGAATTTTGAGGCCCTATATGTTTATCAAGGACATTTTTATTAGACACCTAGGATTTTAGGGATCCGTGATATGCATGATATAAGGACTTTTGCTAAGGTTATACAAGTTGCTCTTGGAATAGGATCAAAACATAGGCCAAAGCTCCCTACCTCCTTACTTACAGAGCTCCTGTTATTGTATTTAGGTTTGGATAAACTTTTCTCTGGAAGGTGATTGCTCACAGCAGTTAATTTTAAACTTGCAGGCTTAGATCTGGCTCTATGTGTGTGAACAGGCTGTCATCGTGCATTCCAGGTTGCTCTCAGAAATGAATGTGTCTTTCCTCAGCGTTTCTCGGTGCTGGGGCGTCAGACATTCCTTCTGCTCTGCATTAATCCAATTACCAAACACCTGCAGACGTGCAATAACAGTCTTTGTGCCAAGTTCCTTTAGAAATGGTTTTACAGGAGAATGTAATCTGCTGTCCTGCTATCAGGAGTCGCGTTACACACCTGCCAAGTCCTGAGCTGAAAAATAACAATCAACGTTTTAATTCATCGCGAGAATGTTTGGGGGGCACATTAAAGAGACAAAACGACATTCTTCTTAATGTTGCTGCCATGGAGTCCATTAAACATTTTGAACTTGCAGTTAATTTTATTAAAAGCCAATTTCAGTACTAAAATATTTACAGTACAGCGTGATAAAAATGGGCTTCTCATGGCAACTGAGGCAAGTTCCAAAAGACCCATTAAAGAGACAACTGCTTCGAGCACATATATAGTGTCATTTGAATTCTATTCTTAGGGATTTATCTGATAATCACCAAAATTCCACTTCAAAGTGGAACTTTAAACTATGAAATAATTTGTTTTTCTTACGCCTTTTTTATACTTTCCCCCAAAGATGGGCTTTTTGCTTTTTTTCCTCATCTGTTTTTAAAGTGGTTCTGCTCCTCAGAGCTGAAAAAATGCTTGTTTCCAGAAGGGAAGACTTTTCAAGGCACAAGTGTTAGTTAGGTGCCAAAGAATGAAACAATAGAATGGAACAGTGATCTAGGAGCATGAGTCAACTGTTGACTGCAGCACAAGCTTTTGCACAGCCTTGGGTAGGTCAGTGCATCCTTCTGTGGCACAGCTATATTTGTAAAATGCACATCAATAAATCATAGGAATGTCAGTGCGAACAGTAAAAAAAATTAAGACATTCCTAGAAAACCTCTTTGTGAGCCCTGTTTGCTACATGAAATACAAGTGTGGTCCTTTGCTAAGCTAAACAGCTTATCTTTTCATTGGTAAGACTATTTATACACACCCAAATCTCATCTTATTCAATCATGCTCCACTAGTTTCTATTAGAAGTGCAGAAATCCAAACAGTGGAAAAACTGCTTAAAAAAATACAACAACACCAAGCATAAATTTCAAAGAAATTCTCTATAATAATCCATGGAGTTGTTATCCCTGTTTACCTTGGCAAGGAATACACGGCAGTGATAACATGTGCTCCCTTCAGGAAGGGAAACTGGATTTGACCAGAGTCACCTGCAGTTTATAGCACCGCAGTCACTGCTGAGGACTATGCATAATGTCCTAAGGGGTCTTGTGCACAGCTGTAGACAAGACAGCAAGAGACCACGAGCCAACAAAGAGCATTCCAAGGCTACGGCCCCGTGTACTAACCCCTTCCAACTAACTTTACATTCCCCCATCCCATATGTAACCTTCAGCCCCCCACTTGAAGCAGGCAGTCTGACAGTAATAATAGTAGTCACAAGAAAAGGTAACTTCTGTCATACTAATAATTTTTGAAAACTTAAATGCCCAGGGTGTGATTTTAATTAGAATGCACTCTGCCTGGCTTGTCTGTTTCCAGGAGAAGGTTTCTTGCACAGAAAAAGGGTGATCCCTTCAACCTGTTTGCACTCCCACACTTAGAGGTCAGTCCCATCACTGCACAGCCTGGTTTGTAGAGAGCACATACACTGGTGCATAAACATGGGAATTAAACTGTTTTGCCTGAAGTTTGGTTTTGCCCAATAACCTTTGCATGATCAGCATCTTGGAATGGTCAAAACAAAGGAGATTTTCTTTGCTTTGGCAGCTCCTGTCAGTGCTACAGTTTTGCACAGTCTCCTGTACAGCTTCTAGTAATAGGGAGGCATTTGAACTGATTACCTGACAAATGTGTTATTACAGTTCACACATGACTAATACATAGGGATGGTGAGGGATAGATTTATGAGTGGAAGGACTAACCTTTTATCTCAGTGTATCCCACACAGAGAAGCATGTACATGATTTTATCTCTACAATTGTACACATTTGCTTCCACTCATCTCAGTGTGCTCAGTTCTAGCCTTGTCTGTTTCTTCCATAAGATTGTCTTGGGGGTTTCTGTAGCATTTTGCAGATTGTTTGTTTTGTTTTGTTTTATTTTACAAAAGAGAGCCCAGGTTCTCATGTCCTTTTCTGAGCAGTGGGTTGGGGGAACACTGAGATCTGTATTTGTCCGTAAACAAAGCTGAGAGAAGAGCTGAAGCTTTTGAAGTCTTAAGCTTAAAGTAGTACTGCTAAGGTTAGAAAACTCACACCGTTTTTCCTACATATTTAAAAATCTGCATTTTGCCTTCCACAAAAAAAACCACAATAAACTCTTTCCCAAGACATTGCAGCTAAAATACTCATAAATGATCATGTTCATGAGCTGATGGAAATTCTAAGAGGCCCAGAGTGAAAACTGAATATCACAATCTACTATACCAGGATCCTCTCCAAAATAAAGGGTTTGGTGCATAATGCTTTGCCTCAGCCCTGCCATACCCTCTGCTTCTCCCTCCCCATCAGGGAATTGCTGTTCCCTGCACTGGCTCCCTGCACCATCACCAGCTGCTTTGCACATACAGAAGCCCTTGCAGAGAAACTGCAAAATATCACTGTGCTCTGTTCCAACCAATATACGTTTAAAACAGTCTAAATAGTGCATTTGCATGAGTAATGCCTGTATTATGGACTCTCAGGGATCTATATAACTTGCCTTTTTTATTTTCTGTTTTCCTAAAGGCAAGCTCAATGCCCAGTCCCCTTTCCACAGAAGTCAATGAGAGTCTTGATACTCATTTCAAGAGGAGAAAGGTCAGTCCCTCTGGGAGTCCTATACTGCCTAAAAATGAGACAACATTTTTGGACAGAGGAAAGCCCAAAAGGCTCCATATGTTTCTCTCATGCTGGGCTGACTTATTTGAGTGTAAGGTCAGCCCATTGTGCAAAGGGCCAGGGAGTAAATAACACATTTGCTACATGCCTGGGAGAGGAAGCCTGAAGCTGGGAAGCTGGTCTGCCTTTTAAATTCCCACTGGGCTTAGCATCCTTCAGGAGTTACTCCAGCTCTGAGCCTGTACAGCTTCAGCATGTGTTGTCAACTTTGTCTCATTTTGAACAGAAACAAAAATTCTCTACCTTTTGGATGCTTAAAATGCAGATCTTGATTATGGATCAAAACAGGAGTCTCTCACTATATACTGATGCTGTACTTGAGAAGACAGTGACAGATGTGAGCTGGAGAATGGACCTCACTCTCCTCCAAGTACCTCAAAAACACCATGTGAAATGATCATTCATAAAAGGTGTTCTGAGGATCTTCATTCCCAGATTTTTTGCATGTGTGAATCAGCAGATGTATTGGAGGACATTAACTTCATACCAATGGACAGCCTTCCCCTGGGAAAGAAGTTCCTCTTCTGTGATGGTCAGTCAAAACTTCCCCTCTGGGTAGAGAGTAACTTCCACAGCTCTGCAGTCCAAATAGTATGGATACTTCTCTAGGCTCTGTCTTTTCTTCAAGAATATTAGATGCTGTTATCATGCATAGGAGAGAAAATATATAGGGAAAAAAAAAAAACCACACACACAACCGATCAGGTTTTTCTCAGTGCTATGCTGGTTTCTTTGCTCGTGTATCATTTCAGTTCTTAGAAATTGTGTATTGGTGCAAGGTCAAGACCAAAATAAATATAAGATGTATTTTTCATATTTCAGCAGACAAAAGCCAGTAGTTTAATATTTCACACAGAAAATCCATATTTTGATTACCTGCTGTTTTTTTCCTTTGTTTAGAATTGGGCTGAGGCAGAAGGAAGCACATTCAAAGTTACTGTCTGAACTTACTAACATGAGACTAAATCAGTAGGACAAAGACCAAGATCATACTGTAAGGGACAAGGATTGCCAAATAAAATTATTACTTCTTTGCAGCAATGCCCAGATGCCAGAGTTATCATCTGATGAAAGGACTACACATTATATGCTGAAGGAACTGAGCAGATAGAGCACTGGAAAGTTATCTTGAAAAGACCAAGCCACAACCACAACAAATGATAAAAATACATGCAAAGAACTGGGAGATGTTTCCAGTCTCCTAAACTTATCCTCTTGCTTTGAAATCCTTAATTTAAACTACTAGGGGGCCTCTTGCTACCACATACCTTCAGCCGTGTCCACTGAGATGTTAGCCTCTCCTGTTCTATTTGTGTCATGGGCTTATGGGTGACAGTGCCCCAAAGGATTAACCTCCAGTTTAACTCTGGACACAGAAAAAGTTAAGCACATCTTGAAGCAAATAGCCTTAAAATCGAGAATGCAATGAGAAACTAAAAGGAGATGCTCTGACAGTCTTGCATGGATATAGACTGCAATATATCCAAGGGTCATGTATCATCATTTTAACCTGCTTTGTCATCCAGATTCCACATTTCCTGTACATTCACTGTCCATGTTAATGTCATAGTCTTCACTTGTTCAACACAGGCTTTGTAACTGTACTTGGCTGAGGTAAAAGCTGCTGAAAGTCATAGAGCTTCCTTAATAACTTGGAAAACTCTCCATTCTGGTGGAGAGATCAC
The DNA here is from genome assembly GCF_020740795.1 of Apus apus. Classification (NCBI taxonomy): domain Eukaryota; kingdom Metazoa; phylum Chordata; class Aves; order Apodiformes; family Apodidae; genus Apus; species Apus apus. The sequence goes on along the minus strand of NC_067284.1, from coordinate 114,027,250 downwards.
TGAAAGCAACAACATCACATGATACAAAGATATGTCAGGGACACACTTCAGACATTACTGGAGGACCAACTGAAGAACTGCAAGTACAAAGCTGTCTTTAACACCAGCATGGGAAGCAAGGTGCAGCTCTAAACATGGTTCTGGATACTGCACCATCAATCTGATGCTGGAATGCTTTAGAACCTTTCAGAAACACAACCCAGAGTTAAAAAACTGCAGCAGGTCAGAACAATATGATGTGCATGACGTTTTGGAGAGCATTCAGAAAGCTCCTCTTTATCAGCACAAGATGAATCTCTCCAGACACATCCCCTACAGAGAGGGGAGCAAGGTGGGCTCCCCCAGGGGCCCTTTGGGAGTGACTCTATTAGGCTGAGCTAACCTTTCTGAATACCCTCTTTCAACGTAAAATAAACACCGTATTTGGATTACCTATCCTCATTTTCAGAGCCATTCCAGCCATAAATCTGAATGCACTTCACAAGGCAGGTCATGTGGCAGGACCTCCCTCCTGGCTTGAGCCCAGCAGCTCCGTGCTGAGCAGCTGGGTAAGAGCTTTGCTGGAGCAGAGCCACATTGTTCTGCACCTCACTGGATGCAGCCCCTGATGGGCATGTGGATATCTGTATGCACAGGAACATCTCTGAGAACATCAAGGAGTTACAAATCAAACAGTGCACCCACCTCGGCCCTTTGAGCTGTGACCCTATCAAATTTTACAAGACAAGTTGGGTCATATCAGCATCAGAGACAGGTAAGGATCCCTAGAGGCTGTGGGGAATTACTTTAGTTATGCAAGAGGTGACACTTTTTCTCTGTGCACTGAGTCACAGATCAGATTCCCGAGTCAACTGTGACCAGAAAAGATTCCTGAAACTCTTGGGGAATTGGAAAGAAAAAGAAAACGAAGAAAGGAAAGAAAGGAAAGAAAGGAAAGAAAGGAAAGAAAGGAAGGAAAGGAAGGAAAGGAAGGAAGGAAGGAAGGAAGGAAGGAAGGAAGGAAGGAAGGAAGGAAGGAAGGAAGGAAGGAAGGAAGGAAGGAAGGAAGGAAGGAAGGAAGGAAGGAAGGAAGGAAGGAAGGAAGGAAGGAAGGAAGGAAGGAAGGAAGGAAGGAAGGAAGGAAGGAAGGAAGGAAAGAAAGAAAGAAAGAAAGAAAGAAAGAAAGAATGAAAGAAAGAAAGAAAGAAAGAAAGAAAGAAAGAAAGAAAGAAAGAAAGAAAGAAAGAAAGAAAGAAAGAAAGAAAGAAAGAAAGAAGAAAGAAAGAAAGAAAGAAAGAAAGAAAGAAAGAAAGAAAGAAAGAAAGAAAGAAAGAAAAGAAAGAAAGAAAGAAAGAAAGAAAGAAAGAAAGAAAGAAAGAAAGAAAGAAAGAAAGAAAGAAAGAAAGAAAGAAAGAAAGAAAGAAAGAAAGAAAGAAAGAAAGAAAGAAAGAAAGAAAGAAAGAAAGAAAGAAAGAAAGAAAGAAAGAAAGGTTAATTTTTGACTGCTACAGCTGGCCAAAAACTGTAAAGTTTTGCTACCAAAGGTCAAAAATAAATGAATGCTGTTCATTTTCTCAGAAGAAAAAGGGGTTGAGTTCAAATTTCACTATGAAATTTCCCCAAATTATGTGTTTCTAAACAACAACAAAAAACCCCTGTTCAAACTATGTTTTTAATTGCAAACTGAACATTAAAAATGTCCTCATGTATTCCTATGTGAAAGATGAAGTTATCTCAACTCTGGTGATAGTCCCTGACTTTCCAAATAATTCCAAAGAAATAAACAGTATTCTCACCTTTTGGCCCCAAAGAATATTTACAATTCTGCTGAGCTCTTTCAGTTCCTGATGGTGTCTGGTTTTTTGTTTTGTTTTGCCTTTTCCTTTTTTTCCATTTCCATCTCAGTGCTCAGGAAGTGGAAGCTGCAAGGTGTTTGGGGATACCACAAACTGAAAACATATCCAATAGAATATGATACAATTGAATACAATGCAGTCCAACCACAAAGTTTATTCAGCCACAATAATTTGAACCATTTCTATTTAATTCTTAAGTAATTGGACCAGCCAGGCAAGCAAGACAGGCAGGTTCAAGCAGGCAGCTCCAAGGCTCAGACACCAAGGTTTTCCACCACTGGCCTTCACCCCCAGCAGTGGTGCTGAACACCCCTCAGGAAAACATGCTCCCTAAAAACTCCACCCAAACCCAACTGTCCAGGGAACAATGCCTCTCAGCAGTGCTCTTCAGGGGAAATTGTAGCAAGCAGGCAACTTTGATGTTTCTCCTGACAACTTTTCAAACAACAGCCTTGGTCCAGAGGCAAGGGAGAGCAGAGCAGTGCTCACAGCCTGAGCGCCATCTGGTGATACCTACCACCCTTCTCCTCTCTGCCTGAATGCCCTGATGAGGATTTCTAGACATTTTCTCCATCAGCGTGACAGAACTAGCAATAGACTCAATTACACAAGTTCTATATCTATAGTGGACCTCCAGGAATGAAGCTGTTTGGCTGCTGGATTTGCCTCTGCTATGGTTTTTGTACCATTCTTGCAATCTTTTTCTGGGGGAAGATAGGGCTTTATGTCTAAGCTAGTAGAAGGAATAGCTGATGGAAATGCTTTAATTTCACAGACAAGACTGTGATAAATTATTAGTGGTCTACCTTTAATCTGGATTCAGAAAAAGAGCTCCAAATGGCTACCAGGTTAACTCTGGAGAAAAGAAGGCTCCGGGGAGATTTCAGAGCATCTTCCAGTGCCTGAAGGGGCTCCAGGAAAGCTGGGGAGGGGCTTTTTACAAGGGTTTGTGGTGAGAGGACATGGAGCAATGGATCAAAACTGGAAGAGAGGAGATTTAGATTAGACATTAGGAAGAAATTCTTTAGTGTGGGGGTGGTGAGACACTGGCCCAGGTTGCCCAGGGAGGTTGTGGCTGCCCCATCCCTGGAAGTGTTCAAGGGCAGGTTGGATGGGGCTTGGAGCAACCTGGGCTGGTGGGAGGTGTCTCTGCCCATGCAGGGGAGTTGGAACTAGATGATCTTTAAGCTCCCTTCCAACTCAAACCATTCGGTGATTCTATGAAAGTAAAGAAGAAGAAGCCCCAAGCCAGATTTGCAGTCAACTGGCAGGAAGCAGATGGGAAAGCCAAACACATTGTTATCCTGGGACTAGATTATGCCCTCCCTGTCAAAGAAAAGCATTCAGCCACTGATGTCAGCAGGACCTGCTTGTGTTGGGTAACTGCCTACCTCATCCCTTGATGTTTGCCACAAGGTTTGGCAGATGGAAGTAGGCATGTACATCCGTGTCACCCTACAGGAAAATAAAGCAAGATCTGACTTTGCAGAAAAATTGGGTGATGAAGGGAACGAGGATTATCTTATAATAACTGTGAGAGCTGCATTTCATAAAATCATCAGTTCATAAGTTCATGGCTTGAAACAAGGCTGTTCAGTGTACCCCTGATACAGCTCCATATTGAGCACGAAAGAAAGGACAGGATCTTTACATCTTTGCATGTTTCTCTCCCCATTAATAAAGATTGGTATGTGGAATATAAATCTGGGAGGAAAACAATCACAAAAACACAACTGCAAAAGCAGTTTCTTGAAAGCACTTATCCACCTGGTACACACATAATAAAATTCAAGTTCAGTGGAGTGATTGCATTTTAAAACAGTCTATCTGTGCATTCAGATGTATTATAAGCTGTCCCAGATACATAAAGGAAGAGAGAGGAGTCCAAGGGACCAAGTCTTGCTACTTGCTGCAAAATCAAGAAATATGTAGAAAAGAAACTAACCTCCTTTAATTAATCCAAGAAGCACTAACAGTAATCATATTTATCCATGAGATTTCATTATTGAAACAAACCCTAAAACCAAAACCAGTCCCTGGTTTATTTGATGCACTGGCAAATAAGTCCAGTCAGGTCTTCCAATACTTCAGTGCTCTGACTGTGAATGAGTAATACAAAGTTGATCAACTCTGACAAAATATGTGAAGAGTTGGAAAGTGTGGGTCTCTGATGAATGTGTAAGCTCATTCAGTTCACCTAAAACAAGTTCTGAACTTCTGTCTCATTGCTCTGGGCCTAGTAGAGTTCCTAGGTTAAAGTCTTATTTCTTCTATGGGTGTGTAAGTCACACAGACAGGATCTCCCTCCAGACACTCAAGCATTCTTACCACAGACTGTACTGGGAACTCAGGCACTTCCATCAGGAGGCCTGGCTGTCTCAAATTTAGGAGCAGGCTAGCTGACAGAGTTAAGAAAACCATGGCAGAATGTCCCCAAAGAGGTAAGATGCTATTCCATTGCACAAGCAGTGGTTTGTTTGCTTTTCCCTCTTCATGCTAGCACAGCTCCTTGCTGTTCCTGTGGCAACTTCAGCACAGCTGGATCGACTATGGAGCATGTGTCTAGGTAGGTGCTACTGCCCCCTCCCTCACAAACACTTCCTAACTCTTTTCAAAGCTCCTTTGAGACCTGGAGGAAGAATGAGATGACAGAGGTAAAGTCTTAATTTCACTCTTTTGGCTTTGATGAAGTCAGTTCTTCTGGAATGAAGGACATTTTGCACTCCTGTAAAATTTGTACAGTTGGTCTGTGGAAAATCAAAGCCTCCAATTGATTCCAAATTTAAGCTCTGACACTGTTGTTACTCCAGCCCTGGCTTTTACCTACATTCTAGAGCATGTAGGAGTACTTCTGGCTGCTTTTCTCAACAAAATGCAAAGAAAATTAGATTATTTTCTCTTGCCCATTTTAGCAAGAGCCCATCATAATAATTCTATAACATTTGCAAATATCTTTTTATTCTCAGGACTTATTCCTAAGGTTTTTTATCTATTTCTGCACTGATCTTGTGTCACTCCCTAGGCTATTTGTTATTTTCTTCTATTTAAAATCAGGGATGTGTCTTCTCCCAGGTTTCCTCTCATCATTGAACCAGTTGAGCTGCTGTAGTGGTAACTGTGGAAGAAAATCTCTGAGGTGTTTGAGGTCCATTAAAAACCACTGCTGCCTCTCCAAGTCCTTCTACATTTCTGTATGACTGCAATCTATAATTTCATAGAATCATAGCATCATAAAATGGTTTGAGTTGGAAGGGACCTTAAAGATCATCTGGTTCCAACCCCCTGCATGGGCAGGGACACCTCCCACCAGCCCAGGTTGCTCCAAGCCCCATCCAACCTGCCCTTCAACATTTCCAGGGATGGGGCAGCCTGAAACTTCATGTTTGGAAGATACAAAATATGGTGGAAACCAGTCAGCAATATCAAAAGTGATCAGGGGTGATGATCAGGTACGTAGACAGGCAGTAAGTCTTAAACTATTTGCCTAAGTACCTAGGTTGTCCCTGGAGAAAGGTAGGAGACCTCAGGACTTTCAAGGGAAAGCCAGCACGTGTAAACTTGTTCCTTTCCTATCTCAGTCTCCTGAACAGAGAGGGAACTGAAGATTTTTGGCTTTTCCTCACATGCTTGTGTTTCTCCTTACTATTCAATCCAATAGCTCGTAAAGGGAAATTACAAAGACTGATTTGATACTGGCTAGTGCCACATCCACACTAGAGAACATCAGCATGGCTCACAGTATGAGAACTAACAGAATGCTCAGGCCAGATAAACATGCAGAACCAGATTTCCCTTCAGGTGCTGGATGAGTTCATTACACAAAAGAATAGAGATGGAAGAGGCCCAGTAAGAAAACTTCCAATGCAAGTGAAGCATTTTGGCTGAAGACATTTAAGAATGCAGAGAGATGATAATTTTGTGACTCCCAGATTTCTGTTGTACATTTGTGCTTAGGTAATCTCTTTCCAGATGTACACCTTTTGTTTAAAATGGCTTATGGCTAATTCTTTTTTATTCACAGAAGGATTTGATTGAAGAGAGGGAGTAAAGCTGGAGAGACTTTACAAATTCAATGTCTGGGATCCTTCTACCTTTTTCGGTTGCCAGGGCAGAAGTTTCCATTGTTTGTTTGTACAATAATATATCTGGAACAGCAGAAGGTGTTTTCAATGAATGAACCACCTGTGTGATGCTATAAGAAACAGAAGGAAGATAGCTTTCAGTGTTAGTCCTTGTATATGGGGGGAAGGAAGAAATACTGATTATCTCTCAGGTAACTGGAAGACATTCTGCAAATATGGACCTCTTGGAAAGGGTCCAGAGGAGGCCACGAAGATGATCCAAGGGCTGGAGCAGCTCTGCTCTGGAGACAGGCTGGGAGAGTTGGGGTGTTCAGCCTAGAGAAGGCTCCAGGGAGACCTTAGAGCAGCTTCCAGTGCCTGAAGGGGCTCCAGGAAAGCTGGGGAGGGGCTTTTCACCAGAGAGGGCAGTGACAGGACAATCACAATCAGTGATTTTAAACTGAAAGAGAGTAGATTTAGGTCAGACATCAGGAAAAAAGTTTTCACCGAGAGTGTAGTGAGGCACTGGAATATGTTGCCAAGGGAGGTTGTGGCTGCCCCGTCTCTGGAGGTGTTCAAGGCCAGGTTGGATGAGGCTTGTGCAGCCTGGTCTGGTGGGAGGTGGTTCTATGATCCTATGATTCTAAATCACTTGGGAATGCTGGATGAAGACATGCTCATCAGTTCCTCTCCATGTATGCACACAATGTCAGTGAGAGTGTTCAATTAGATGTTCCATGACAAAATGTTAAGTTCAGTCTTCAGACAAGCAAATTGCTCCTGGCACTGCACACTCCTGTGATTAGATGTTCTTGCCCTTGCACTTTCCTTGGTCATTGTTAAAGTACAGGAAAAGAACATTCCTGGTAGAGTTGCACTGCTCCCTGATTCTGTGTCACCTGCTTTCCCATTTCTTGCTCCCTTTCTCTCCTGTTCTTCCTTTCCATTGTTGGTAAGAAATAACCTGAATATTCTTATGGTTACTTTAGATGTGTGAGTAAGCAGGCAAGTTATCAACAGATCTCTGTATAATGGGAAAGGGCTGAATAGGAATATTTCATGTTAGAACAACACAAAATGCAACCGTCTCAGGGATCTGGTAAAAAAGCTGGTTTGGATTGTTCCTTAAAAGCTGGTTTATTTTTTTTTTTTTTTTTTCCAAAATGTGACAGTGCAAGAATGCAAGGTTGGAACTTCCATATTGGAAATCCCCCCAAAATTAAAATAATTTAAACATTTGATCCCATTCATACCTGAAAATATGTACAAAATAGCATCTATTTTTTAATACACTTATCTACAGAGGTATGGGGGGGTTTATCTCCCCTAAAAACTTAGTGAAAAGCTGAACCTCCCAAAATCTAAACAGAGATCTGTGTTGACTTCAGCACATATAGAAGTTTAGGCTGAGATTTTAAATTTTGAAAAAAAAAAACACCTTGCTATTGCAAGGTTACCCTTTCTTCTTCAGAAAGGTATCATGCCTAAAGCCCTGAAAAAGCTGGACATTCTCCTCTTACCTTCCCCTCATTTTTAAGCCTAGGAATCAGGACAGCTAAGACTGAAAGTGGTGGTATCATTTCAAAGGAGTACTTTGAAATGTATTTTTGGCAAAGTCTTCAGGTAGTAAGCTCCAGTTATTGTTGCTGCAGCTAAATGTTCATCCAGAGGCCAGCACCTGTGCTAGGGAAATGAAGGAAAGAGGAAAGAAACTGTTTGTGTCCCCAAACAGTAGATGAGTATGTTCCTCGGAGTGTTAAGCACATCGGAGTGGAAAACAGCAACAGAGTAGAACATAAAGCCCATCTCACCAGGAGGGCTGCATGGGACTTCCTTGTAGTTACTTCTGATTTACCCAAGTGTCAGTTGGAGAAGGACCACAACCCATGCTTTTAAAATGTTTTTATATCCTCCTCTGAGTACAAAACTTGGAGAACTTTGTGAAAACAAGCTACTGTTGCTGGTTTGCCAGGTAGGCAACCTCTCTGAGCTCTGGTTGAGAGCTGGTCCAAATAAAATGTTTCTCACAGCTATGACTGCATTGCACTAATTCAACTAGAATCAACAATTACATCAGAAAAATGTGTTTGCTTTGGTTCTGGGCCACAGAGACCGGGCTCAAATGTGATGTAGAACATGTGCCTGTTGTTGCTTGTAGGGACAAATAATTTTACAGGTGGACCTTAACATTCCATCCTTTTGCTAAGTATACTCCTGGCAAAGGACATGGAATGCATGTTTATTATTTATGGAATTAAACTTTTTTATTTAAATAAGCAGTGTAAACAGTAGTTCTGAGATTAAAAGTGATCAGAAGAAGATTTTCTTTCTGTCTTTGTTTACAGGTACATTAGAGCTGCATCTGTTTATACCAACAGGGACTGAGATCCTCAGCTCCTCAGTAATCTTGCTTACACGAGTGCAAATCAGAAGTAACCAAAGTCAGTAGAATTACACTCATGTAAAATTTGCATAGTAGAGATTACAATCAGTCTTGTTCTTTGTTAGTGAACTCATCAAAGAATCGATCCAGACAGCCAAAAGTGAAGGAAAAGACTCTATTTAGCCAGACTGTTGGTTCAGATGTCATACAGTATAATTTCAGTCTAGAATGTTCATCTTTACTGCCAAAGAAATTAAACAGAAACATTACATGATTTTTACTTGCCTAAGTTTAGCCATCGTGTTCCAGTGCAAAGGTAGAGGAATTATAAATTGGAGTTTCATTTTAAAATGCTTGGTTGAAACTACCTCAGAGTACAGCTCCTTGGTCTATTGGTAAACTTTCTGTCACTAACAGAGCTGAAGATAAATTATCTGTATTGGATAAACTTCACAGAGTAAATATAAACCACCTACAGGGTTTATATTTTAAAAATATAAAGGGGGACAAAAATAAAGGGGACACATCTGAATAAGTATTTCATTGTAATTCACTGATTGTAATAAGGCAGCTTTTAGTCATATGAAATAAAAAACCACTGGATTTTTGGAAGTTGTAACCTAAAAAAATAATTATTTAACAGTGAGTAAAACTCACTCTGAACTTCTACCCGTACTCAAGCTTGAGGCTTCTTTTTATCTCGAGGTCTAAGTTTAAGCTATTGGGACAGTATAATGAGACCTGAACAAATTTAAGCTACATCAAAATTGCATCTGCCCTTGAGTTTGGGAATACCTAAATCAGAGAGAAGCAGGAATGTTTAGTTACTACCAGTGCTCATAAAAAATGAAGTGATAAACAGTGATTTAACAGAGAGAGCTGAATAGCCCAGATGGGATTAAATAAGGATAATTAAATAAGGACACTTCTGAACTTCTATGTAAACTCAAATCATAATCTTTCCTGAATTTCTGGAATTTGGAGGCAAGAACCTGAAAGTAGAATTTCTGACATACTTCAGGAGTAGCTGCTTCTACATTTCTTTCTAGCCAATCTGACATCTCATAAGAATGTTTTCATGAGATGCCCACCCCCCAGCAGAGAGCAACAGCACTTAAATAACTCACATGGGCCTTTGTGTTTTTGAGGTTCCTCTGCTCCCACGTTTGTAGATCACTTCCATTTATTTGACGAACCACGTGCACTAGGATCTTAATGAAGTGACTAGAATCATGCAGATAGATGGAATAAAGTCATTAAAGTCCCCAAAGTGAATTTTGTAATACTTACCCTTCTGTTCAGAACAAATTCTAACTTGGGTCATAAAACTGTGCCTTATTCCCCAAGCAGCTGCATTCCCATACAACATACTTTTCAAATTCCTTCCAGAAACTGCTGTGCAGCATTTCAGTGCTTTCTGAAACTCATCTACCAGTCATGAGGGTTTTACTGATCTGATTACTAACTAAGATAATGGGAATATGAGTTTGCCATAGATTTTGCACACTATCATTTCTGGATGCCAAATTTTGAGACGGATCGGACTCTTTTTTCCAGAGGTAGAGCTAAATGTCCAGGGGTAACATAAAAGTCTCCTTTGCTGTGAAAATCAGAGCTTTGCAGTCTCCAGGTGTGGAGTAAAACAAGCCGTAACATTAAGGGGCACTTCTGAGAATGTTGTTCTTCCTGACAGAAAGTGAATTGAGATCCTCCAGTACAAAGCAGCAGAGAAATCCAATCTTTTCATAATTCATATGCCACCTGAAAAGCTCCTTTTTGCGTTGCATGAGCTGAAAAATGGCTCAGGTTTGCTGAAAATGCCTTCATTCTGCACATTAAGGGGGAACTTACAGTAAATTATGTTTGTGTGTTTTTATTAACCCTTGAACTGCTGCTGAGCAATGCATGTGTTGGAACAAGAGTTGAAAAGCTATTAAAATATTTGCTTAAATACTTTACTACAGTCTAAGGATTGAGCTCCAAAGCCTCTGGGATTTGGAAATGCACAGCAAAGTGAACTGGAGGAAGTCGGGGAGAGGTGAGCAAGCTCAAGTACACTCCTACAAAATCTTCCACCTCCCTTATCAGCTTTAACAAACTTGACTCCTACTTTCTGCTCTTGAAATTCAAAGGACACATGCAAAGAATTCACAGCTCTGTAGGCTGTGTTCAATCTCATCCTTGTGGCACAAATGCAGAGTCAGTTAAAATGTCTAAACTGCTTCGGGTTTATTTGTCAGTGATTTACTCCAGTTTTAGACTTTCCAAGTTGACTGCTTTCTGTAGCTTTGTGCTACAAAAAAAGCAAGTCACCTGTAGATTCTATTAAAAGCAACAAGGAGTGGGAAACTACAATATTACCTCTGATTTCCTTTATCCAGGTGAAATACTTTTCCTCCTGTGAGACATATCTTTTCTTGTCTTTGCATTTCATAAGTTATATCCAAGATTTCTCTTACATCAAGCAGTGTAACAGTTCTCAGAGAACTGCTTGTAACACAGTTCGCCCAGTTCTCCCTTCTCCTGTGCCCTAAAGTCCTTTATCACCAGCAATCAAATATCACAGTCCCACCTGCTCCGTCTTTTTAACTCAATAAATATTTTATTCTTTTGGCCTGATTAAACATCTCCAGCAAGAGGGATATAGCCTGTTCTCCCCTTTCTTCTGTGAACAGGGTGAGGATTCTCTTGGAGAAGGTGGGAGATGCCATTCCAGAATCCCACAAGGTGAAGAGAAACCCAACCCTCTCTCTGCCAGGGGGACACAGTCACGGCTGTGTACGTGGTGGGAGCTCTTGTCTATGGTTTTGAAAGGAAAATGTGAAGATATTTCACTTGTTGGAGCATGTTGGTGATCTCCAAGAGGCCTTCATCATTGCACATCCCAAAGGATTTAAGAGAAGAAACACCTTTTTTTTGGAGTTTACTTGAGTCCAAGTACAAACAAGGTGACGAGCCACTCATTGCTGTCCTAACAGGGCTAGTTCTCTATGTGAAAACTGCCAAAACACAAGCAGTGGGATTGGATTCATCTCACCCAAATGGAGGCTTCTGCAATGTAAAAATCAATGCCTCTGTCAGACTCCTTCCTCGGATCTTTTTATTATTGATAAAGTGTTTTCTGACCTGGCTCAGACATTTACTTCAGGATGAGGTACCTGTCATCCTGCAAGTGACTCTTTACCTCTGTGGATGGAAAAGGAAGTGTCAGCAGTTCAGATTTCTGAAGTGCAGATGACTGGGTTTGGTCAGATGAGCCTACCTCTGCATCTAGAAATTCCTCATGCCAACTGCACTGCACCTGGGGGCTACATACTGGCCATTTTTTGTGGGGGAACTTCAGTGTTTAGTCCTTTATGGAATATAAAACTTATTTCCACTAAAGTCAGAGAGTCTTAAGCACCTTTGAAAATATTAACTTTCTTTTGTTATGGTAGGAGTCACCAGGTGGTCATGTTAAATATAATCTCACACATTCTTTTTCTTAGTCTATAAGGAATACATGCACTTTCAAGGAATGCTGTACTGTTAGTTTTTGGTGATACAGGTTTATGGGGGAGCTTTTGTAAACAACCAGAGAGCTCAACCTATCTTATGCTTTTTGATTAGATTCAGTTCTTAGTGAGAATAATTTCCTGAGAACTGGAAAGTGGCTTTCAGGTTAAGACTTCTAAACAAGGTTTTGCCTGCATGTAGTCTATGACCACCTATGTTCAGTGACTATTGTACACAGTATAAATAAATGATTCGAAGATATCCTGTATCACTGATTTGTCCCCTGATAGGAAGCTGGGCTCAAGCCTTCCAAATCCATCACAAACAGACCATAGTGTTGGATTTTGGGGTCTGTCTTTCCTTTCCCAAATATGCACAACTGCCATTCATTTCCATTGAAATCACTTGAGCTCAAATACAAAATAGATGTGACTTTGGGATGCAGTCATTTAAATATATGAGAACCTTCTGAGTCCTAGAATGAATATGAGTTGCGGGTGGGTTATTTGTTTGTTTATTTTATTCCCTTAATTTGTAAAAGGGATGATGGCCCACCCAGTGGAATTTTCCCATCAAAAATAGTATGAAACAGAATAATGGAATGCAAGATTGATTAGATGTTGTGCTTGTTGGCAATGGGTCCATGTACTCCTGAATCTTAATGGATCATAAAAAAAAAATCCTTTCATACTTACCATAATGCATGTGCTAAGTTGTGGGTTCCTAGCCAATGCAAAGAAATATTCTATGATTTCCAGAGATGCAGAGTAAGAATTTCATACAGCACATAAGTGGGGCCTCTGTTTAAGTGCATAAAGATAATTTCTTAATTATGACAGTGATATTCATTAAAAAGCTTTCCAATAGTACATGTAGTTCCCACACTGGTCTCTCTCCCACTGTCTGACAGACAGACAGCTTGGTTACACATGCTCAGAAAGGAGGGTGGAGGCCCAGATTCTTGGCTGTCTTGAAGTGGCCACATCCTGCCATCTGCTGAATCCTTATGCTATTGGCAAACCCAAGGAAGAAAGTTCCTGAGGTGTCTTAAAATATTCTGCACCTCTGCACCTCTGCAGGAATGTTTTTTGCAAGGACAAGTATCCAAATACTTTCAGGGAAATAAGAATCCATTTCAAATATTAACAAATAAAATAATAATTATTTGTTTTTAAATCCTCAGATTTAAATCAAAGCTGTGCCAGGAAGTCTCATCCTGATGGAGCACCAGTGTCTAAGCTTTATCCTGTCACAGCTGATCAGAGGAATACATAAAGAAAATTTATTTATGGAGATCTTTATAAAACTTGTAAAAATTGTCAGAATTTGTACAATGAAAAAAAAAAACAAACAGGCACCTTCTCCTTGGCTTTTGTTATTGCAATCAAATCAACTGCATAACTTTTAAGATTCATATGATTACACATACATTTAACTGACTATTCCATATTTTTTCTTCATTTTCCTACTCCCTTTCTCTATCTCTCTCTTTTTTTTTTTTTTTAACTACCATGGGGTTCTCTCCAATAATCTCTTTGTTGCCCAAGAATCCACTCTGTAAATTTCTCACTTCTTCTCCCTTGACCAAGATTCTCTTCTGTTCCTTAGTTGTCACTTGATATAAAAGCAGTCATACTCCATAGCAAAACACTCTTGATAGCCTGTAAGAGCCTTGAAAAGGGACAGGAGAACGTAATAAGAGAACACATGACTTTTTGCAGCTGAACATGTTGCTTTTCTAAACCAAAAGGTCTTAGACTTCAGTCTTTGTGTCGGTGTCTCATACCTGAAGAACTTCTGGGAAACAGCAATGTAGTTTCAATGAACCTTACCAAATACCCATAGTCTTAGCCACTGGAGTATGGGTCATGTGCCATTTTGGCCTGCAAAAGACAACACTGGAGGTTGGCCCTTCATAATTTCAGCAGCCAGTATTTTCTAAATCCAGTACTAGTTTTAACGACAGAAAATCTGAGCATTTCTTTTTGATCATGCAAAAATCCCTCTGAAACTTTACTTCACTAGGTATGTTCAGGCAAGGCCCTTAATTAATCAGCACTGACATTTACAAGGATCACTGCTATCTGCTATACAAAGGGCTTGGGTTCAGTTCCCAGGGGTAGAGGGTAAGGACCTCTTGCATCATAAGGAGTTCTGATGACTACTTTTCCCTGTAATGCAGTCAATTACTTAATGGAAAAACACTATTAAGCAATGAGTATGTCTAGAATATGGCTTAGAAAAGTGCAATCCTATTAAAAAAAAATGTTCTCTATAGAATGTGAATGTCCACAAAACTATTTTCCATCTTTTTTAAGTCTTCTGGACTTGTTTCACAACTTCTGCTACGATGTTTCTTTGAAAGATGCCCACGTAGACCACACTGGGGTCCATTCTGTGATGTTTTGCTGCATTACAGCCTATTTTTTTAATTGTTATTGTTTGAATACTAAGGTGGCTGGTAGAAGAATAAAAGCATCCACATATTCCTTAGTGTTGGCTAAAGGGAAGTTAAAAACTACATCATGCAAACTGATCATGTAACAATGATATCTGATCTGTGGGAAGCTGCAAGCTATACAGAGTGTCTTTTGGAACAGAGCAAGTTGGCCTGGGCCAAAACTATGCCAGGGACTCTGCTAACAATTTAACAGGATAAAGTAAAACCAATTATCATCATCATAAATTGATAATGCCAGGTAGGACATCTGCTCTCCAATTCTGGTTTTGCAAGGAAAACAGCCTTGTCTACCAAGGAGAAAAAGATTCATGTCATTAACTTTCTTTTCTGCAACTGCAGGGGGAGGGTCACAGGCTGCCTCCATGACCTGGGCTATCGAAGAACTGGAGATCCCCAAAGGGACCATCTCTCTGCAGATTTGGAGGTCTGAGCCTGGATTTTCTTCAGTCTTGACTTTCACATACCTCTGTGATTCCATCAGCTGCCAAAACTTCATTCCCATCAGGAGGACTCGTATAAACTGCAGGCTGTCCAGGCTGCCAAATGCTGGGACAAATTGTTCCCTTCAGAGAACTTTTGGAGAAGACAGAAACATAGGATCCATGATTGATAATTATATTATGAAATAATAAAACCAGTCTCTTAGCTGTTTCAGGCCAATAGGGGGAAAAAGATTATACTGGTAAACTATATGAAATCTGAATTGCATCTTCTTCAAAATACTCTGCAAAGGTCAGATGTCCACGACAGGCTGTGTAAGGCATTACAAGCCTTTGGAGTTAAGGAACATCTTTCTTCTGCACTTATACCCCAGCCCCTGGTTCCAAACCCAGTGTTACTGCAGATACATCTTTGCTTGCAGCTGCTGATATGCTGTTGGCCAGACAATATATCCTGTAGGGTCTTGTAGTCTGAGTGAACTGTGCTGCAGCTGCAAAGTTCATCCCTTTTCATCTGGATGGGTTTTTAACAATGTTCTCTGCTTTCCCCACTGCCCAAACAAAATATCCATAAACAGCAAACTCCTTTCCCCTCCCTCCAAAACCCTGAGGTAGAGGAATAAATGCAGCACACATGGTGCTAAGTGTTTTAGAGCAAAAACATGCCTAATACATGCAAATACCAACACTAACCATTATGAACATACATGATTTATGTGCCTGTCAGCAAGACATCAGTCATGACAACAGAGAGTCAGCAGCAATATCAACAACAGTAGCAGGAGTGGAGGGTCAGAGCCAAGATGGGATGGTCCTTCCCAGCCACCCGGGGGGAAAAGAAAGATGGATGAAGTAGCAGGAATCCCCATACATTGTCTTTTAGGGAAAGGGATGCTAAATGTTCAAATATCTCTCAAGCCCAGTTAATGTCCAACATTATTTCTTTGTTAGATCTGTAAGAAAGAGATAACCAGTGGGGACATCTGGAAATGACATTAGACAAGGGATCTGGACATATCAAAAAAAATAAGCTAGGGTTTTAAAAATATGACATTCAAGGCATTTAAAGGGATCTTTGCAGGAGACATTTTGAACAATGGGACCTCTGATTTACTGTACAGTGCAGATGGCAAGTGTGTTTAACTGTGAAACTTTTCTTTACCACTGACACAGAAATTGGAGCCAAGAAAGAAATTGCCATCAGAGCTGTGTTTGTACAGATTGATTGTATAGCTCAGAGAACATAATAACTAACACCATTCTGTGATAACTAACTTTAGCTTCTGAGTAATCTAGAAAATACCAGTACATGTTAAGAACAGGGGTGGGAAAACTTGTTGTGTTTGGATTTTTTGGCCTTTTGTGTAGCTGGCAGGAGAAGGCTCAGCAAGAGGAGTTGTTGGCTGCAATGTCAGTAAAAACAGTGATGTCTTATTTAGATATCTCAGGCTCCACTTGCTGTTGGCTGAGACCACTGGATAAAGATGCCTAGATTTTACTAATAAATTGATAGTGAAGAAAATTATCAACTCTGAAAACAAACAAACAAACAAACAAACAAAAACAACCACACACACACACACAAAAACACAAAAAAAACAACCAACCAAAAAAAACCTACCAAGGAGAAAATGAAAACAATCCTGCATGTGTTAAAAAGAAATTATTTGGTGCATTTGCTTCCAGCTTGAACTTTCAGCAAAAGTGTTGAGGAATTGTTTACTGTGGGCTAAGAATGGATTGCCTGTCCAATTTAAAGGCTCACACGAATGAAGGTAGCATCCCATCTCAAAATTGGGTGGAATATAGATGAAATGATAAATCATCCTTTTGAAAGCAATGACAAATTACCACTGGCAAGAATAAGGCCAGAATTTCATCCAGTTACTTCTCTCTTACATCATGCAAGGGATTTTGTTAAGCAGAACCTTGTTTGCATGCATCTTAGAGATATTTCAGAAGCTGTTGAAATTCCTCACTGAAGTAGCACTAGAAGCATCATAAACATACTGTGAAATCTTCAAAGAGATGTAAACAATAGAAAAATGGAGACAGGCAAAAGAAGGGACCGACTGCAAAACAAGGAAAGATGATCCAGTTGAGGTACTGTTTTCTGAGAGCAGAAGTATCCAAATTCTGCTTTAAACAGTTGACAATGCATCTTAGGAAATCTGAGGAAGTGCAAAAAGCAGCCAAAGCGGGAGGAAATTCTGATCAAGCCACACAGTGCCAAAGGGCTAACAACACACATTGCATGATGCCAAATATTTTAAGAATTGTTTGTGTGTTTGTTTATTTAATAAAGACTGTCAACTGTTACTGACTTTCTGGGTTTTGCTCTAGCCCTGACAACTGTGGAGCATTTCATGCTCCTGGATGACAGATAAACACACTAAGTTCAGCTGCATCATTTAAGTATCCACTTGGCATATACTGCTCTGCAGCCCTGTAAAATTCCAATTCACTCATGTAAATGCGAAACAAAGTGGATCATTTCTGTTCTTTTATCCCACTACCAAACTGCTCTTGACTGATGAATCACATCTTGATGATTATCAATGGAAAGACTTGGGGTTTTTAGGGCTACAAGCAAATTTTGACCATACATTACCTTCTTTGATAGCTTCAGTTTGTGTCAGCCTTTATCATGTAGCCTCCGTTTCTGATGGAAGGACTCCCAGTGATGGGAGAACTGATGATATTTAATTGAGGGTTTTTTCCACATATGTAATTGCCTTCAGTATTAATTCATGTGCATCTTATTTATATTTATATATTACATAAATCTCAATTATATAAACATATTTCTATTTCTTTGGCTACCAGACTCCTGGGTCACAATTCTCTACGAAACAGAATTAGGAGTGAACTCATTGGTAAAATAGTACCATGAGACACAGCATGTTATCAACCCCAGATATGGAGGACATCTTTGATATGCTTTGAAAAATTCTCAGCAGAGTGTTTTGCCCTTCATTTTGCTCTACATTTTTCCTAATGTATTTTCTTCCCCAGCCTGTATCTTCTTGCACTAAATGCAAATTCTCACTGTAGTAAAATCGTTTCTGACGACAAACAACTTATAACTGAAAGGTAGTTTCTGCTACTTTAAATTTTACTGGTTTTCAGACTTTCTGGAAATAATATTAATCAGCTTGACAGAGCTCTATTAAAATAAAATGCCCTTTTTTTGCATGCGTTCCTCTCAGAAATTTTGCCCTTAAACTAAGTTTGTCTTTTAGATCAAGAATAAACAAATAAAAGAGTTTTGTTCAGCCTTTTAGACAACATGAAAACTGAAGGGGGAGAGAGGCAGGTTTTTTCTGTGTGCATAGCAAGATTTTCTGTTAGGTTTGATACTTGATCTATGATTTAATACTCTGGAATCTCATGGGCAACATACTTTTGTGCTTCTGCTCACTGAAGAGCAGCACTGAATCCTGAGAGGCACAGTGAGGTTTTTTAGTGCAATAAAGACTTTCTTGGACATTGAAGGTCCAGCAGTACCAAGTCAGGTCATGTTAACAGTGATCATAAAGAAAGGATTCTCCTACCACCTTCCGTGGCCTGGAGAAATGATCTGGAATCAGGGCAACACTCCTGATAACATGTGTCTAACATCAGTGTGGTGTTAAAAGGCTATCTGAAGACAGCATTAAGTGAGGTTTGAGATCCGTTCATCATTTCACAGTCCTGTTTTGGTCCCTGAAGGTTCTGTGTCCAGCTCAGAGGCCTAAGTTCTCAGCAACAATAGTTAGGTGAGGTACAGCAGTGTGATGGGGGTTGGAACTAGATGATCTTCAAGGTCCCTTCCAACTCAAACCATTCTATGATTCTATGAAACACACAGGGATACAAGTCACAGTTCTGCTAGGCTGTGAATTCTCAAGGTTTTTATAGCTGATTCTTAGTTATAAATCTATCTATTGCTTCAGTTCTCCCCTTCCTTTCTCCTTTTTGCTCTCTTTCATAAAATTGGCTTCATCTGTAGTGTATTTGCATCTCACTATAAAGGCCTGTTCATCCCTTTGGAGCGAGTTCTTAGGTTATATTTTTCCTAAGCAAGTCAACTAAATCTTAGGAGTGACAAAATATGTATTATGCAGTATTTCCAAGATTATACTGCAGTATTTTTAACTACAGTAGCTAAATTAACCCGATGTTGAGCTTTTGTACCCAAAAGTAGAAATCTTTTGCCAAACTTCCTAGGATTAACATGTCTCCCTGTGTGGTGATGAAAGAACTTCTGAAGACCTAAACTGTCAGAAGGTTTGGAGATGGATCTGTCATGTGAAGTAGAAACCCACAAAACTTAAAAAAAAAAAAAAAAAAAAGGGAAAAAAGGGAAAAAGGCACTTTTGTCTACAGTGGATAACCCCACTGTAATCTGCTTTGCATAAAGGTAACTGCCCAAGGCACCTTGAAAACAGAGACTCTGAAGAAGGCTTTGCCTCTGCTCTGTCTTCATTACAATAAATCAGATTGTTCAGAATTTTTAATGCTAAAATATTCTGGCAAATCCCCTCCCACAGATTTTGAGACTGAGATTAGCAAGCTACTGATTTTTAACAAGGGGATTTTTCTCTTTACTTGGTATGTAGGAACGTTAGTTCTTTTCTATACATAAAGAGTTTTCCTGGTATAGGTTAATTGATGGAAAGTACCAGTAAGGCTTCTTACACAAAAGGTATTTTCTAGACTCATAGAACCATAGAATGGTTAAAGTTGGAAGGGACCTCAAAAATCATCAGGTTCCCACCCCCCTGCATAGGCAGGGACACCTCCCACCAGACCAGGCTGCACAAGCCTCATCCAACCTGCCCTTCAACACCTCCAAGGAGGGGGCATCAACAACCTCCCTGGGCAACTTATTCCAGTGTCTTACTACCCTCATTTAAATAATTATTTCCTGATGTCTAAGCTAAGTATATCCTCTTGCATTTTAAAATCTTTACCCCTTGTTTTATCTTGGTTTTTTTTCTGTTTAGATTAAGCTGTGAAAGGAAAAGCAGGGGTTTGTCAGTGTAACTGCAACTGCTAAATAATAAACAAATAAATATATGTGTACTTGTACCACTTTTAGCACAGAAAAGACCTGTTCATTAAAGCAAAAGGACAAATAAATAGGGAGCATTTCTGTTTTCAGGCACATCAATGTAAAATTGGAGCATCTAGACCTAGTACTGATATCTACAGTTGAGTCATGTTCTCAGAGATGCTCTGGCAAGAGGAATTTTTATGAGGGAGATACAGTAAAATATTTTTTTCATTTTCACACTGTTATTGAAGAGAAAAAAATGTTTTAGGCTTCTTAAACTATAGACTCAGTTTGACTAAAAGATGAGATGCCTCCTCACTCCAGATCTATGAATGACTTTCAGACTCTGTTCAAAATCCTGCTTTGTTTATACATCCTCAAGAGTCAGGTAGGTACAGGTTCAAGTATCTATGAAACACTCAGACAAACCAGAAATGGCAAGTATAAGTTAAAACACTTTCCGAAGAGTAATCTCAGAAGGACTTGCAATAGACCAGCTAGAAATCTTTCTGGATTTCTGGAAAACCAGAGTCCAATATTCAACAGAACTGACTCTATCTATATGTGGACAGATCTTGGAAATTTCAGGTAATGTCTGTACTAGTGGCACACATTGGCCACATCTGTATAGTTAAGGCCTCTGATCTTTAACTCCACCCAAACTACTACCTGGGAGTGGTCCCCATCCATACTAACTCCTGGGTGTTGTCTGGGAAGGCTTGGGAGTGGGCTAGCTGGAATGGGTCAAAGCCATGCCAGGGGCTATGCTGACAATTTAACAGTACAGGGCTGAGTTTCACTGCCTGGGAATGTTTCCATGTGCTCTCTAACTTGCCATTACAGAGGCAGTTTCAGAGCTGCAGAAGCTGAGAACCTTAGCCAGATGGTACCTGGCTAAACCTTCTCCCATATGTCCCTTTCTAACATGGTTTGTCCTGTGTGAGAGGAGAGAGAAGGGAAGGGGAGAGAAAGGGAGGGGGAGAGGAGGGAGAGAGGAGGCTTTTTGTTAAAATTTGTTTACTTTGACATCACTCCTCTGTGGACATCAAGGTTGAAGGAATTTGTTGTTTTCCACATGTTCATGTTAGCACCTCCACAGGAAAGGGAACAACAGAACAAACATTCTAAAGGTTCTAGGATCATATAAATGAAAATCATGGATATTTGCACCTCGATTTTTCTTAACATTAAACTAACAATTTTATATGATTGAATGAAATTAATAATAGCAGAATACTTTTATGTCAAAAATACATGTATACATGGAGCTGGAACTAGTGTAACTTTCTTGATTGAGATGGTAGGACCTCCTTTATTGTTCACAGGAAGTCTAGAATGTTCAGACATTACACCAAGAAGGTTTGGTGGTGGTGGGGATGTGTTTCACCTAAGAATGTTAGAAATCTTTTTTCTTCAGTTTTGTAGCTTCCATCAACTCTGCTTTCATAGGAGAATTGAAACAGAACACAATCTTCATGTTAGCTATTTAAAATTTAACATCACTCAGCATTATTTATTTTGAAATGACTGCTAATGTACTTCTCAGAGAAGAAAGAAGGAATGCAAGGGGACCTATCCAAGTTATTCTCTAACCATGAGGCTCAGAATGACAGAAAAACCTACCTCTAGCTTTTAAAGTGGGGTGGCTGTGCCCAAAGCAGTTACTGGGAGTAGTCTCTGGTATTCACAAAGTCCCCGAGCATGGCCAGGAATTATTCAGGGAAATGTAAAATGACCCAGGCCAAAATGTCCTGGGTGTTACACACCAGGCACTGCACCACACAACCAGCAATCCAATATGAGAGATGAGTGAATTTCTGTGCTGGAAACATCATCTGGCATTGTTTAATTTACTGGTACAGACATAGCCAATAAGAGTGACATGTTTTTAAATTTTCATAACAGAAGAGGTACGACACCAAAAATGAGAGTTCAGAGATGTGAGCACTGGTAACACAAGGAGTACATTGCTAAAACATACCAACCTTCAACCCAGCAAGTAATTACAATCCACTCATTTAATCAGATTATTAGTGTTACAACTTGGACTCCCAGTTGGAAATAATTATATGGGATGCCTAAAAAGACTTCAAATTCTAGAGACCTGTTGTCCTCATCTTCCTTTTTGTTCTTCAGTACAAATATTAAGTTGTTTGTGAAACCACAACTAACCTGCTGTAAAATACATGTTTAAGGCAAGTTAAAATTGAAGCTTGTTTACCCTGAAATATTGGACTCCAAGCTGGAGCAGTGCAGGATTTACTTCATACACAGCAGTTCTTCCCATAGAGCAGGACAGGACAGAGTGTTCAATGTATCAGGTTTCTACTCTCCCCACTTGTGAGTGAAAAGCCTCAGCAGGTGACACGCACCTGTGGGATTGGTGCCAGATGAATGGACAGAGTCAGAGCTTCCTTGTGGAGCTGGGTGGGTGGGCACAGGGTCACATCATCATAGCAGTCACACCAAGAGCTCAGCAGCTGATAGGTGGTGACTGACTGGGTGTGTGCTTTGCTATCCAGTACGTGACCCTAAACCATCTTTGTGAGAACGTACAACTCATTACTCTACTACCAGAGCCACTCAATTTCACTTATGTTTCCAAAACTTCAAATGGAAGCTTCATCTATGAGGCTTTTAAATGGTGAGATAAAGCAACTGAGTCGGAAAAACTGGTTGCAACCAGTCTGAAGGGTGGATGGGAGAGGAATGCAAGTCAGAGACACCAGAGTAACCCAAGTAAAAAGTTGCCAAGAGTTGCCTATTTTCAGTAGCAACCACAGAAAAAAACAGCCAAATCTGATCTGTCTGACCAATTTATAGTGTTATCCAGCATTTCCTGAATGTGAACATGACTTACTGCTACAACTCTTTAGTGTAATGATAGGACATATGGTTTTAAACTGAAGGAGAGGAGATTTAGGTCAGACATCGGGAAGAAATTCCTCACCACGAGGGTAGGCAGGCACTGGTATAAGTTGCCCAGGGTGGTTGTGGCTGCCCCATCCCTGGAGGTGTTCAAGGCCAGGTTGGATGGAGCTTGTGCAGCCTGGTCTGGTGGGAGGTTGGATCCTGATGATCTTTAAGGTCCCTTCCAACCTTCACCATTCTGTGATTCTATTTCTAAAATAAATCTTCTAGTGTTGCTGTAAGAAAATGCGAAAAAGCAGATAAAATCAAGAAGAGAAGATAGGAGCTTGACCTGCTTGATCAGCACCTCCACAGACAATGCTGGCAGCTTCTATTGGACTGGAAAGTCCACACCTTATTGCAATTAGAAGCAACAGGCCTTCATGATGAGAGAGACCTTCTTCTCATTCAAGCTATCTGCCTGAGCCACGCTGAGCCTTAGAACTGTTTACTGTAGCTGGATCTACAATGCACTGCACAGTAAGATGCTGGCACAGTGTTCCCAGTCTGGTATGAACACTAGGAAGCCATAGCAATATTGGTCAGTTCTTCATAACTTCATTTCCCAAATGTTCATAATTAAACAGTTTTTATTTAAGTAATCAGCATGAAATCCTTAGCTTTGTTTTTGCAACCGGTATTGTGTTTATGGAGCCAAATATTGAAAACTTTGATACTGAATACCTTGTATGTGTTAATTTTGGCAACCTTTAGAGATTCTGTAGATGCCTTGCTATGTTACCACCACCCACTCTTCAACCCCCCTGGCCATCAGTCCCTCCAAACCACTGAGACATGTTTCTCTTTTAATACTTTCTTACAGTATTTCTCATGAAAATCACAGGGAATCGTGTGTGATTTCAGCAGAGTGAAACTTGATCTCAAAGTGTCTGTAGGACCAGAAGTTTTTAAAGAAAACATTTCTTAAATCTTGTGTTCACTGCTGCTTCAGCAGGCCAATTAGACTTGATGGGAATTCTAGAAAGCTGTCGCCAGGCATTGCAGCAGGAATAGCAAACAAGGCCCAAAGCAAATAAACGAGTGGGTAAAGTGTGGCCATCCTCAGAACCTCCTTGCTGATGACCTTCTCCTCTTTACAAAGGGATGGTGGAGGTACTGGATGAAGGGATTCCAGGTTAATTAGGTTTGACATTAGTTAGCAGCAGCAATTACTGGAGAGTAATTAATCAGGGAAAGTCTCCAAACAGAAGGAGAATAAATAAACGGGCAGTAACATTCTGATCCATTTACCCCCTTAGATAAGGATGTGCCCCAGGTGTCAGGCTGAGGTGGCACTAATCTGTCTTGCTCAGCTTCTCCCTGGAACTTGGGTGACTCTTCACACATCCATCTTCCTTCACATGGAGACAAACAAGTATTCAATAAACCCTTAACAACACAGTTGTTCCTATTAAAAGTCAGGATAAAAAAAATAAATCATAAATTAAAATTCCTCTGGTCTCCCCACCTCTTTTCCTCAATCTCCCCCTTTTCTAAAGGGCTCTTCAACAAACTTTTCCTAATGCAAGTGAAATCACCTTTCTGTTTTCATTAAGGAGAACATTTTCCATATTCTAACAGTAGAGGTTTCTGCATCCACAGCCAGTAGTTTTTAATTGTAGTCGATACCAAAGAGCTTCAGCTGCCTAATTTGTGAATAGCAAGTTCCCTGTTTGTTCCTTCCCTGTGGACCAAAGGGAGAAGGCCATGTGGCATGTCCTGAAAAACTACAGTGAGCACCACCAACTAATGTAGAAATCAGCCCTGGTTTTACCACAAGCTCAGGGCCTGACACAGCTGGGGTTGCCTTGCCCCAGGAGCAGCCCACAAGGCTGTGACTCAGCTAAAATGCAGTCCCTGCTCCCCCTGTGCTGATCAGCAAGAGTCCTGTACCTGGCACAAGGCATTTCTACTCCCATGTGCCAGCTCTGTTCTTCTGGCTGGTGCTACATGGGGATCAGATCCAAAGTTCAGAGTAGTCCCACCTACACAGACCAGGATTAACACTGCAGAGGATGCCCTCCCCAACACAGCCAGCTATTAGATACAAATACTCCTTGCAAGAGAGAATTTCCAAGCCCTTTCTGCCTTAGGTGGATAAGAACCAAATTCCAG
This sequence comes from Apus apus, assembly GCF_020740795.1. Classification (NCBI taxonomy): domain Eukaryota; kingdom Metazoa; phylum Chordata; class Aves; order Apodiformes; family Apodidae; genus Apus; species Apus apus. The sequence continues at coordinate 114,002,512 of NC_067284.1, read as the reverse complement.
CCCCACTCTCCCAGTTTCTAAGGACATTTTTGCCCCCAGAGTATTTTTGAATGAAAAAGGACCGAAGAGAGAAGAATAATAAGTAATAGAGAATAGGAATAATAATTATAATAACAGGAATAGTAAAGGTATAACATCCAGAGTCAAGTTCTGTTCAGTTATTGAACAAGGCAGATTTTCTCCAGGTAGAATAATGTTAACTGATGTTGGGCTTTTCCATGCAAATGTCTGCATCTTCACCATAAACAAATCCCTGACACTTTGAAACTGAACAAAAATGCTCATACAGGAGTCTACTATTATGGGCTATAAAACTTGGATGTAATTCTGTACAGGGCATATTTTGTTCAATATGGCTAGGTTTGAATAACCCAATAACCCCTCCTAAATAACTACAGAAAATCACAATTAAACAAATACTGCTTGATAGTTTAGCTCTTACTTCGCTGCCAACATGTTTGTGGGGAAGGAGAAAGCACAATTTTATTTATAAAAATATGGTTGTTTCCAAATAGCTTACTGAAAGAAGGTAAGTTTATAAAATGCTGCAGAAGTTGCTAAAGCCACTGTGGAAAAGAAAAAAATTAAGAAAGGAAGAAAGAACTCAGCTAAAAAGAAACATAATGGACCAAGTTATGAAAATGAAAAGTAATGTATCTAAATAACAGCACTGTGATTTGCAATTGGTTTTTGATCATACTTTCCACCACAAAATTAAAAATAAGCAGTGTAGACTCTTGGAAAATGAGAACATAATGCATAGAAATTCTGGGGGTGAAAATCTGACCCCACTGAAGCCAAAGGTAAAATTCTCATTGACTGTAGCAGTGCTGGAGTTTTTCTCTATACATTCAAACCCTCATTGACCTGGAGTACAGAAGTTAGCCCATACTCCCTTTTATCATTCTTTTTCTTTTCTAATGTTTGCCATCATCAAAAACCTAGATTGTGCAGTGAATAGCAATGTAGACAATGCATACCAAAACAGTGTGCAACACATGAAGATCCCTTCAACAGATGACTAGTATGCACTGACTTTCTGCCAAGGATTGCAATAGGGGAACTCAAGGTTTACTCATGTTTGAACAATACAGGATTTAACCTGAACACTGACACATCTTTATAACCTGGCAGAAGCTAAGAAAGGGAGTGCTAATCTGAAGATGGAGCAAGGGACCTGAAGCATTTAATTCAACGTGGGATACTGTTGAAGTTATTTAGGTATTGCTGTTCACTAAGTCAATGGAAGGAAATGGTTGGAGTTGGATGTTTCGAGTTACACAAGGTGACTTCATCTGGCCTGGACTTCCTCTGTGACCATGAGTATGTCACTTAAGCATTTTGTGCCTCGATTCCTTATTTGTAAAATGGACTGATAGCACTCTCTGCCTAAAAGGGAAGCCAGCTTAGTGTCAATACAGCAAAATGTGTGAGGTTTTCAGAAGCCACAGTAATAAAGACCGTAGAAGTACAAGATATGATAACTTATTGTAGATGCAGAAGAGTTCTGTGCATACTGGTGGAGATGTGGAAGAGTGCAATGCAATAAGAGCCCTGCTGGTTTGCAGGGCAGATCACTGCATTTATGCAGAGCTGCGTTGAGAGAAAAAGGTCACAAACAACTTCAAAGAGGCTTAGTCACAGCGAGGCACTAACACGACTGTCCTCTTTTTGGATTCCTGTCAAGCTATCAGCAGGATGCTGATGCATAGGGAGATGTTACTGACTTCCATTTCCATGAGCACAGGCATATTTGCTCCACTCCACTGCAAATGCTGACATGCCCCTTAGGTTTAAGGAATGAGTGATCAGAGGTTTTAGGTGTAAAGCACTGTGAAAGAGAGGGCTTGGAGAATTCTTTGGGGAGCTCATAAATACTGTAAGATGATTTCAGAAACAATTTTTAAATGCACTGTAAAAAAAGAAAAATCAGCTTTCCTCATCCTACAGCAGTGCAAGTTGAAACTAGGCACAAATACAAAGCTTAGTTTGTTGTTACTTAAACTTCTTTAATCCTGACTACTGGTGCTCGTGGAGAAGGGAGGCATAGTTGGAGAGAAGCCATACTTTTTCAAATTGATTGAAAATGCCTTTTGAACAATAAATACCTTTAGTGGGCTGACCTCTAAATCAAATGATACTCCAAAGTTCTGTAGTATAAAATAAGATTCTTTTCCCCAGCATTTTGGAATGTTGGCTTGTCAAGTATTCTTTTTGACAAGCTTCCGGCTTAAAGACCTGTTATTTACTTCTTGTCAAACAAATATGCTTCCAGCAGGCTTTACAGGTTAAAAATACTCAAGAGAAACCAGTGTATCTTTGCTCAGTGTGATTCCAGTGCTGTTTGATCACACAGAGATAGCACCAGAGAAATTGCTGGCATTGTTTCACGTCATCTGATAAAACGAGGCAATAAATTTTACTGCAAGTTGGCAGCAGGAAGAGCTGCTGCAGGTCAGGTCTGAGGTGAGCACTACTTTTATAAGGACACAGTGAAAATTAGTCAAATTGCAGGAGCTCAGGCCCAGCTTTTTAAAAAATAATTATTATTATTATTTTGCAGAACTGACTTCTAAACTTGCAGTTCAAATGAGATTCCTTTTTTCTCCATTTAGCTCAGTAACTGCTGCCATCCACACTCAATCCACAATGCCCGTCAGTCATCATTACAAAAAATAGCTGAGAAAAGCTCAAAAGAAAAGTAAACAGGGTAGCAAGAAAGTGACATACCCCAATAAGGAAAAAGGCATCTGATACAGAGACACATTAGTTCACCCTATGAAAGAATCTCACTCTGCAGGGATCTCACTTGCTTGAAAAGCTTGGCTGCCTAAATGAGGAGTCTACGCATGAAAAATATTGTTATTTTCACAAATGTCACCAGGCTGCAAGTGCTTACCTACTGTTAACCCAGCTGTCTACCCAGCTCTTACTTGCTCCTTATTTTTTTTCCAGCTGCACATAAGCCATTATAAAACTTCACTCAGAAAAAAATCCAAAAATTAATATTATTTCCCCTCAGTCCTAATGCATAAAGTTTCTAATCTTTTTCCTCGAGGCATAAGAGGACAGGAAAGATCAGCTCTTCTCCAGCAAAAACTTTGCTGAAGCCTTTGTATTTCTCTTTAGATACTCCTTTAGCAAACAGTTTCCATGGGCAGATCTGTTACAATTTAGGGTGAGGGAAGGAAGGACCTTTTATGGTTTTTATGAGTTTCAAATTGTATAAGAAAGCACCAGTCACAAGCTAAGTGTTGAGTTCAGCACAATCTACTCTCTCTGCTATAGATGAAAACATTGGAGCCACAAATGTCTTCCGTGGGTTACCAGGTTCCATTGCAGTTTACAAAGAAAACACAAACATCATTAAAGCAAAGCATTTTCTTCAAAACTGTTTATTCAGGCTCCCAAGAGTCCTTTTCAAGACGTAATAGCGAATCTAAATTTCGAAGACGAAGCATATTAATTCAAACCTAAGCACTCAAGTGCTGCAGTAAGCCCAGTGCTCCTTGTAAGAAATACTATTTCACCGAAACTGGAGAGTTTATTTAGCCTATTAAATGGACGTGCCACTTATTAAAAGTCAGCCAGAAACTTGAATTTGTAAACAGCTTTTGTCTGAGTGACATGAAGCAGTACTGAATCGTTAGGTCCGGAATGTTCGGGAGCTAATTCATCAGGTTGAATATGTTGTATCTTCATACCTCCCAGTGAAAGGCAGACTTTACAAAGAAGTAACTATAAAGGAAATATATTTGTAATTATTACAAACTGTGCCTGAATACATCTTTTCCTAGAACCAGAGAATGTATTAAACTCAAGCAAATGTGATGCATGTTGGAGCAGAAGAAAACAGAGCATGTCATCCTTTTATTTACCCCTCACAACACCAACACTGCACCTTTTTGATCTTTGACATACAGACTCCAACACAGGCTGAGAGCGTTGGGGTTGTTCAGCCTGGAGAAGAGAAGGCCCTAGGGAGACCTCATAGAGGCCTTTTAGTACATGAAGGGGCTACAGGAAAGATGGGGATGGGGTTTTCACCAGAGAGGGCAGTGATGGGACAAGGGGTTATGGTTTTAAACTGGAAGAGGGGAGATTTAGGTCAGAGATCAGGAAGAAATTCTTTAGTGTGAGGGTGGTGAGACACTGGCACAGGTTGTCCAGGAAGCTGTGGCTGCCCCATCCCTGGAAATGTTCAAGAGTAGGTTGGATGGGGCTCTGAGTCTAGTGGCAGGTGTCCCTGCCCATGCAGGGGGTTGGAACTAGGTGACCTTTAAGGTCCCTTCCAACCCAAAACATTCTATGATTCCACAATAAATAAATAAATAAAACCAAAACCAAAAACTTCTCTAAAGTTATGAACTGTATCTTCTGACCTGTGATCCAACCTAACTTACAGGTAGCTGGAGCACTTGAGATAGACACTGAATTCTGTTCAATTGCACTAAAGCAAAATTCCAGCAGAACAGAAATAACAGGTACAAAAAGGTAACATTTTATAGTTCCATAATATTTTTTAATGAAAAAGTGACAATTTCAGAAGGTTTAAAAACCACCATGGTCCCCCATGATTATGTCTAGTGTTATGTAGGCTTTGCATCTGACCACTTAAGAGAGTGCTAAAGATCAGGATCTTGAAAGCTCAGGTGTATGGTTTATTATACTGGGTATGTCCACTGCACAAGAACAGTCTTCTGAAAGCTCTTTGAACCTGCCTTAGATTTTGCATTATGGAGAAAAAATAAATAAATAATGAACTTAGAGATAAGATTTTTTATTATTTTTTTTTTCATGCAAACCTCTTAAAAAATAGTAAAAGTAGCTTTTTCAATACTACTGGAACATCTGTCATACAAGGAAAGGCTGAGAGACCCGGGGCTCTTTAGTCTTGAGAAAAGAAGACAGAGGGGACCTTATTCATATTTGCAAATACCTGCAGGGTGGGTGTCAAGAATGGGCCAGTCTCTTTTCAGTGGTGCCTGTGACAGGACAAAGGGAAATGGCATCAAGTGACAACACAGGAAGTTCCACCTCAACATGAGGAAGAACTTCTTTGCTGTGAGGGTGATGGAGCCCTGGGACAGGCTGCCCAGAGAGGCTGTAGAGTCTCCTTCTCTGGAGACTTTCAGGACCCATCTGGACACGTTCCTGTGTGATGTGCTCTGGGTGACCCTGCTCTGACAGGGGGATTGGATTTGATCTTCAGAGGTCCCTTCCAACCCCTGTGATTCTATCTACATTAAAAATCCCCAAGAGTTAAATTCTTGCAAGAAGGTTTTTGCTTCTTTTTGTCAAAAGAGGAAAGTTCAGGAATAGGAATATTTTTTCTTTTGTTTTTTTTTTTTTCTGAATTAAAATATTTCAGACAAATATTTCTAGAAAGTTTGGATTTTGACAGAAATTCATTCTCTGTAAAAACACTGTATCTACTTCTGTCTGAACATCTGCAAAGCTAGTCAAAGTTCTGGTATTCTGGACAACTAAACATTGAACTTCAATAAATAGAAATTTATTTTTACAAAAATGTGATATAAATCACTGTTATTTCAGCCAGCTTCCACCTTCACCTTCTTGAGCTAGAAAGCATTTCATTCTGTTTCCCAGTACAGGTGAGGACTCTCATCAAGCCATCACTCAGATGTAACAACATTAGTCTAAAACAAGTTTAGTAGAGCATTTGTAGAAGCAAGTCACTTTTCTCTACTCTGCAGTGCTAATTTGAGGTGGCACTAATTTGAATGGGAAAAAACAAATCATTTCAATAGCTACAAACACGGGCTATTCACATTTGTCTCCACTAGTGTTGTCATCCACAAGGCCTGTTAGCTAGATGTAAAAGGATTATTTATGAGGAGAAACTTATTCAGTGGATCTCTCCTTTTCCATTTTCAAACTGTGACTCAACGACTTTAAAAAAAAAGGAGGATGAGACTTTTTCTATGGTTAGTTTTAACGACTGGAGGTTGTTTGTGTAACCCTTGAGAAACTCGCACTTTCAGAGTGATCGATCTATTTTTTGGTGACCCCGTGGTGAAGAGTTAGCCCAAGGTCAGTGAGGACCAGGAGAACTGTCAAAAGCTCCACCAGTTTCTGTGGGCTGTGGGAAGCATCCAGAGAGGCAGTCCTGCTTCTCAGGAACAGAAACAGTATGGTTTCCATCTCTGGTCTCAAGGCTTTTTTTTTTTTAATATTACCAACAGCTAGGGAAAGGAGGTTGCTTCAGTCTTTGGGAGCTTCACTTCAATATTCAGGTCAGCTCAGTGTTCAGAAGCAATAGTCCCAAATTCTAAAAGACTTTTAGGAACCTGATGTGATCGTAGATTTTTTTTCATATATTTTGAAAAATCTGCTTTTTAAGCTCTGTCTGGCAAAAGGTTTTCCTGTTGACCCAGTGATGCTCCAGACAATAAATGAGACTCTTTTTCACACTGATATTTAAGCTCAAACTCTGCTAGTTTAAGGTAGTAAAACTAAACTTTCATAGGTTGGATACAGTTTAACCCATATAAAAGTACTTGTACTCAAGCACTTATTATCATTATTACTTTTCCATGGTAAAAAATGTAATTTTAGTGATGGATAGCTTTGCCTTTTTAAGAATATCACACAAAAAAACCCCACAACTGCTGAAATAGCTCTAAGTCCCCATCTAACTTACCATTCCTTGAAATATCAATGTCAGGGATATTGTAAGTAGTGGTAATCAGAAACAAGATTTGCTTTCTTACTAGAAAGAAAGGCCCTTAGACTGACCTTCCTTCAAAATTAAATTCCCTGGGTAATTATATTCTCAAGCAGTTATGTGTGTCTTCAAAAGAATAATTTTAAATAGGCTTTCTAATTCGAAATAAATTTAAAAGTAAGTAGCATTTTTTTTTAAATTAAAACATTCATTTGGAAAATACCAACAGGAATAGACAGGCTATTACCAAGGCAGTTCTGTATTTTTCCTTTAACAACTATTTCACTGAAAACAGCAAGTTGATTTTGGTGAATTAGAAATTTTCCTGTGCAAAAGCATTTTGTGGGAAAATTTCCAGGAAGTTCTAGCTGTGAATATTATCAATATTGAGGTCCTTGAACAAAATCACAAGTGGTAGGTGAGAGCACACATAGAAACCTAAGTAATATTCAAGTTATTCCTATTGTTTTAACCAGGACTTTCAGGGGAAACAGGTATTGTGCTGATTTATTTATTTTTTTAATAGAATATTTGCTGAATTCATGTATGTTATGGTCTGTTATCTACCAATATTTTTACAGGCATCTTTTGTAAGAGAAATTATTGATGCATTGTGGAACCCGCAGGCTACTACATGTTTATAAAAGTGTTAGCAAAATATTTGTTCATGTTTCCTGTGTTATGAGGTTGAGACTCATCTGCTCTCACAGACACACATGACTGTGAGTTCAGTGGCAAACCTCTGACAGCAAGTATATAGTGAGCTCTCCAAATGAACACACTGAGATCTACTTAGACAAAGAATGATGTGAGGGCTGGTAGACATCATAATAATGTTGGTCAAACACGGCCTGAAGTTGCTCCGGGGGAGGTTTAGGTTGGATATCAGGAAGCACTTCCTCATGGAAGGGGTGATCAGACATTGGAATGGCCTGCCCAGGAAGTGGTGGATTCACCATCCCTGGAGGTGTTCAAGGAAAGGCTGGAGGTGGCACTTAGTGCCATGATCTGGAGATGTGGTGGTGTCAGTCATAAATTGGACCTGATGATCTTAAAGGTCTTTTCCAGCCTCAATAATTCTGGGGTTCTGTGCAAATCAAGAGCTGACAACAAAAATTAATGGGTCAAAATGTATTTTCAGGAGCAACTTTTTTAAAAAGTAGTATCTTAACCCAAACAAAAGAAGCAATGCATCAACTAACATTTTTTCCCCAAAAGTAGGTTGGGCAGCATTAAGAAGCACCACATTTCTTCTCCAAGGCCATGGCACATACTGCACAGAGCAGCTAACTACTTTTGATCACTGTCAAACTGGAAGCACCTGAACTTGGTCCCTCCTACCCTTCCAGTCCCATGAGCTTCTGTCTTTATTTTCCCCGGTTTGTAAATCCTTTAAACATAAAAATAGAAATGAGGAAACAAGCCTAAAGATGTGAGGAGAGCACTGGGGGAAGAGAGGGGTTTTTTGAGCCAGACACATGTTACCACATGGTTCACATTACAGGCCAGCGTATTAAGAGTAGACCACCACACCACACAGGTGGAAGTGTGAGTCTGGGAGTCATTGAAGTTCGAACACTGAGAATGTTCCCAGTGTATCACAATTACAGAAACATCTGTGCTAAATAACTTTGTGCCAATCTGCTGTGAAAAGTTGGTGTTCAACAGCCCTCAACATTTCTAATTTCTTAGTTGTTGTGGGGTGGTCTCATGTGACACGTTGCGATCACCGGTTTCAGAGCCATGAAATGGTTTCTTTTTCACACCTTCCTTTTATGTGTGTACTTACCAACTCAGAATGCTTTCTGTTTTCACAGAGAGCTTGCTGTGTATTTAAAAGAAAGTGAAAATCAGTTAGGAAACAAAAATCTATCCAAGGGAAAGATTTTGTGTTGGATTAAACATATTTACACCAGCTAAAAATCTTAATGATGGGGTTAGAAGAAAAAAAACACAGTTCTCAACTGAGGTAGCTAAGGGACTGAATATGAGAACAAAGATAAAAACTAACAGATTTTTAAAGATAATATTCCTTAAGTTATAAAATATCATGAAGTGACCTCTGCTTTATAGCTCTTAGGAAATTAAAGGTGTTTGTAAGTGATGGTTACCACTTCCACCAAGAAATATCACAGCACAAGACTGTTCCAACTAGAGTACCTTTAGGTTTACAGTAAGTAGCACTAACAGGACATCTCAAACTTCAGCAGTTTCCACCTGGAATTAGGCAGAAACAAGAAAGTTGCTCTGAGACTCAGCATTCATGGAAGTTGCTCCAAGGTGTTTGAAGCATATCCAGCTTCCTCACTCCTCACCTCTCCCATCCCAAGAACACTTCTGTTAAATGGCATAGCCAAGTCCTTCTATTATTGTCATTGAAAAAAGATCATTTAATAAATTTCTGAATCTCAGCAACAGGTTACATTTGACTATTGGTGATGGTAGAGAAATCGCCCTGGGATTTTTCTCACCTGCCTTCAGCAGTTTAAGAGGTGCACGAAGATCTCTTCAAATCTCATGGAATGAGAAAAGCACCTTCAGAGGACAGTTTATCCTCTATCACCACCATCACCTAAAAGCTTGGATGCATAACCATCCAGAAGGACATATTTATTTCTCCACTGCCTACAGCAAGAACCTCAGTAAGTAGTTTAAACCAGATGCCTCACTTTTGAACAGCAAAAATCAGGTGTAAAGGTTTTCGCCATCAATAATATCGATGGGTCAGAATTCATAGAAGCAGCAGGTTTCTTGGAGGCACTGCTCAGCTTCTCTTTCAAATCTCTTCTTTACTGTGCTAGTCCTTAGCTGACAGGTGATTAGTAACGCCTACAATCTATTTTCAGGATTAACTCTGCTCTTTCCTTCTACAGACAACCAGTACAATCTTGTTCAACGATTGAAACACAAAGACAGGAACAGCCTTTCTAAAATAAGTGATGCTGAGAATGTATCTGGGGCCAAATCAAACAATTTGGCTAGCTTGCTTACATTCCCTTCAAAAAGGGGATCTGTTTATTTGCACTGTATTTACTATTATATATTCGGTCAAATTAAACACAGATGTCAATAAATGCCCAGATGTAGCCTAGAGCAGAAAACGGTAGCAGAAGTGGAAAATTCTACTAGTGGTGGTAAGTAAAATGTATCATGACCTTACATAATGAACTATCAGCCAAAAGAAAGCTGAGATTTCATGTAGATCTTGTCTCAAGAGTAGTGTTTGGGATTAAGATTGATACCAAGCCAAAATTATTGTAATTTATATCTATTAGTATTAAAAAACCCAAACACAGTAAATCAAGATTTAAGCTAAATTTCTTCTTGGTTTAGAGTATGTGCAAAATCTGTGCTGTAATTCAACTCTGAAAGAGGATCTAAAATGAGATGCAGCCCTCAGGTTTTTTTCAGAGATGTTATTTAGTGATGTTGGCTACTCTGGGTATCAAAGCCTTGCTGACCTTATGAGTTTTCTGGAGGCAAAAATCTTAGTTTAACCCACAGAAATTTCCAAAATGTGTCTGACTTGCTGCTTGGTGGGATCAGCTGTTCAGTGAGCAACAGCTCACAGCTCCATACAACAAATCTACTCCATGTGAACAGAGCCTTATTTCCAAATGTTCACGTTCTGGGCAAGATGTAGCAAATATTTCCCAAATCACTTCCTCTCAAAAGAAGCTATTGCCATGGCCAGTTATGTGCCAAGTTCCCTGCACATGAAAATGACCACAAATCCTTTTCTTCCTATCAACATTTTCCATTTATACCATCCAAGTGTTGGGCTCTTTATCCTTCTTCTGAAGGTATTTTAATGAAAGCTGTTCATAAAAGATAGACATTTTTGTTGTTCTTTTTATGGGAAAAAAATAATGGTCTTGTGGGGTTGTTTTGAGTTTTGTTTGGTTTTGTAGTTCTCTTATTCTTGAGGATTGCTGGAACTTTTTTTTTTTTTACACAGATTCTACCCCAAAAAATAACTTTCAGACAGAGACTATTCATACAAACATCGAGAATGGGGAGTGATGAATTAAGAAAAATAAGATAGAGTTAAAAAGAGGATCGAATGGAAGGGTTATGTAATTTTAATTATATTTGTCATTGCTCTTCCAGCTATCAGCATGACTAACGAAAAGTAAATTATGAATCTTATTAACATTAATTTGTATTGTTGCTTCACTTTATTCTTCTTTAGCTCAATGAAAATTAAAAATAAATACACAAGAAACAGTTTGTATTTGAAATATTGGTTATTTCAGACCAACATATTGCTAAGCCAAGAACATCCGGCCAATAGTAAAATTAATTTGATATTTAGAGTCATTAGCTTCACAATATCCATTTTGGCCAACAAGCATTCTGGAAATTTTCTAAAGGGATTATTAGGATACAATATACAAAGGGGGACATAATAGGGGATTGAATGAATGATGGCAGGAAAATACAAAAGAGGACAAATGAAATGTAACTACGCTTTAGGTCTAAGCTTTCATTACCTTGTATTTTACATACTAATTTATAGGATTGTGCTGAAGGAAACAATCAGCTTGAAATGCACATCCTGATAAGCGAATTCTGGACAAATTATTTAAGAAACATAGAATCACAGAGCCATAGAATGGTCAAGGTTGGAAGGGACCTTAAAGATCATCAGGATCCAACCTCCCTGCCATGAGCAGGGACACCTCCCACCAGACCAGGCTGCACAAGCCTCATCCAACCTGCCCTTCAACACCTCCACGATGGGGCAGCCACAACCTCCCTGGGCAACCTGTGCCAGTGCTAAAAAAAATTTAAATATCAAGATTTAAAAAAAAAAAAACAGGATTTCTTGGCCTTCCCCTAAATGGGATTGTGTGACTATTTTTTCTATAGTTTCAAGGACAACAAGCAGTCTGACTTCCAAAGAGTACTGCAGGGTTTTCTCTTGATTTCACCCACCTGAGCAAAGAGCAAGTGGAAGTGCCTTGGGGGAAAACCCCAATCTCATCACGTGAGGAGTAACCTGAAGCTGCAGAGAGAATCACTCATACCATCTTTATCGCAGAGTCAGAGCCTAGAACAATAATAAACTGAGCTATTGCTAGGGGAAAAAAAAAGAAATTACAAAAAGGCAGATACTGTGATTGCTTCTCCTCGAGTCAATAACCCAGGCCAGGACCCAGTCTCTGGCTGTGGACCAAGGGACATGCCATGACTCCCACCCTGCCCACACCAGGACTGCAGCCAGATCTTGCAGGCAGCTCCCAGACTTTGCCAGACATGGTGCAGGAGCCTGCTCACCAGCCCAGGGCCAGCACAGTGCCAGGGATCATGTTAACAATTCACCAGACATGGCATGGAAGTGCCCTGGCCTGTGCCCTGGCTCTGCTCCGTTTCCCACCCCTGACCCCACCACGGGGAACGGGTTTGAGGAGCAGCAGCAGAGTAAAAGCTCATGCAGAGCAAAGCAGTGCTGGGACTGCACGGGGAACTTGTCGCCCATAACCTTTTGTTATTCAGCTGAAAGGCCCACTTCCAGGGCAGGGTTTCAATAGAAGATCAAGTCTCACAAAGGGTTGCCCGAGTTCTGACTGCCTGATAAAGAGTCAGCGTATTTATGCTGTAGCAAAAACAAATGGGAGCAAAATTCTTTTAAAAAAAATAAAAAATTAAAATAAAATAAAATAAAATAATATAAAATAAATATTCCATTCATCTGACTACAAAGTGAGTCGCAACAAATACAGTATTGAGAAACAGAGCAGCCTAGCAGGGTTTTAAGTAGTCTCTGCCTTCTCACTGCTGCTCCCACACAGGCACACACACACAGGCTGCCACACACTCCTCATCGTGCTGCTAAAAGCAAACAGTGGGGATGAAGGACAAACATTGCAAGCACAGATGTGTCCATGACAAGCAGCGTGAGCCGTGCTCATGAGGAGCACTGTCACTTCTGGAAAGCCAAGTGTCTCCGGCTGCGAAAAAACCAGTGGGGTGTGAGAACAAAAGAAAGGGATGTTGTGATTAAGGCAGGGCTAATGGTTCATTAACAATATCCATGGTCTGGCTCTCCAGCTTAAAAGTTAAGGATTTATTTCAAAATTACCTTTTGGCTTTTTTTTTTTAATTACTATTGTTGTTGTTGCTGTTCATTTCTTTGCTCTGCCTTTTGAAAAGGATTTGTAGCTTCCTCTCTTGCCCTTTTGTCTGATGGCTCCTAAAATGTGGAGCGAATGAAAACACGGAACTAGTGAAAACAATATTTTTTTCCTTTGTCATCTCTTTTTTCAACTCTGCCTCTGATGTGTGAACCTGAGGTGAGGATGGAGGGGAGAGGCAGCATTCCTTGCTTCGGGAATGTCCCTACCCTGGCTTTTGGGGTCCATCTTGGCAATCTGAGGGAAACCTTCAGAGCAGGTACAGGACTTACCTGAGCCAAAAAGCACCACAAAGACCTTTGCAACAATTTAAGTGATATGGTTGTGGTTTAGTCCCCCTTTTGGCACTGGCTCGTTTACTACAGAGACATGATGTTAGCTGGTGTCTACACTGCTGAATGAAGAAGGCCAGAGAGTGACTACATAGGTGCAGTAAAGCTGCTGTCAGCTCACACTTCCCAAACAGTACCCAGGGACAGGTCACAAATTAGCTTGGGCCAAAAAACCTGGTTTTCCACTCAGCACTGAGATCAGCACTGCATGAGATTTGGGTCCTTCTGCTCTCTGGCATTGTTCAGCATTGTCCAAACACCACCCCTAGCCCCCACTCATACCTCAAGCACATACTTGTAGTTTGATGCTGCAAAAAGCACCTTTGCTGGTGGGCTGCAGCACCCCCCTAAAATTGTTTCATCCTGAAGTAGTAAAAAAAAACACAACAAAACCCCACACAATCATAATTCTGTTGTACAGCCAAGGGATCATACATAAAGTCTAAAGGAGCCACAGGGTCAAGTGTGCTATTCTGAGAGGTCAGTCATTCTGCTGCAGAGGGAGCCAGACCTGGAGAGCTAGTGCAGAAGAGGGTGCCTGGGTGTTGCTCCCTGCTGCAGGAAGGACAGGCAGTTGTTGATGCTGGTTTTGCAGCTCCCAGAGCAGTTCTAGGGCGCCCATGGGTGCCTCCCAGAAATTCTCAAGGTTTTGTTGATTTGCATGACTCTAGGTGACACACCTTTTGGTGTGTCAGAAGGAAGGAACTTTCCTGTCCCAGGATATTCCTTTATATCTTCTTCTCACCCAGACCTCTGGCTGTTGCCACTTGTACATCTGCTATCAGAAGTGTGGTGAGGGAGACTCCCTTAAACTACAGCTGGAATTTGCAGAGTGAGATTTACCACAGGGGGTCAGATACCTCCTGGAAGCACTTCTGGTGGATTAATGCTTTAGTTTACACATTAACAGCTTACAAAGTACAGGCTGGCACTGCCTGGCTGGGAAGCAGCTCTACTGAAAAGGTGCTGGGATCCTGGTGGGTACAAGCAGGTCATGATCCAGAGGAGCATGCTGGCAGCACCCCAGGCTGCATGAACAGGAGCACAGCCAAGAGATCAGTGACAGTGACTTCCCCCTTTACTCAGCACTTATTCAACCACATCTAAATACTCTGTCCAGTTTTGGATTCCCCACTACCAGAAAGACATCAATAAACAAATAATTTCAACAAAGAGTAATAAAAATGATTGAAGGACTTGCCCTCTAAGAAGTTTAAAGAGCTGACCCTGTTCACCCTAGAGAAGAGACAGCTTCAGGAAGACCTAACAGCAGCCTGCCAGTGTCTACAGAGGGATTACCAGAAAGATGGAGGCAGGTTTTCTGTGGTGACACATGGCACAGGGTGCCACACTGACCAGTTAAATAAAGTGGAACAGAAAAGGTTCTGACTTTATACTGGGGAAAACCTTTTCACTGTTAGGACGGCTAGATTTTGGAACAGAGTAGTTGTGCAGTTGCCATTCTCTGAAGTTTTCCAGACCTGACTGGATAAACCCCTGAGCAGCCTGGTCTCATCTCATAGCTCACCCTGCTGTGAGGAGGCTGAACTAGAGACCTCCTGAGATTCCCTCTGATCTGAGTTATCCCATGATCTGAAAGTTGGATGTGTTGAGCTTGTGTCCTTGCAGGCTCTGCTCCTAGTGGAGAGAAACAAGCAGTTCTATAGGGTTATCTAACACAAGCATCTAGCTAGAGCTGATGTGTCTTGCCTGTGACTGTCCTTGTTTCAATCCAAAAACAGAATTTATGGTAAATAATTTAAACTTAGTCATCTAACATACAGATTGCTAAAATTTGGTGGGAACTCTCTCAATCTCTGTCCTATCCTTTCTCTTCCTTGCTGAGATTCAAACTTTCCTCTCTAGTGATCATGTCTTAGGATGTTCCTGGAAGCCATGGGACATGCACAGATGCAGAGAGCTGTTGCAAGATACATGGGCAGTGTCTGTACTAGGAAATGAAATGCAGACAAGGTGCTAGCTCAAGCAGTGAACAATTGCCTGCACTCTTGAACTGTTACCACCCTCTCTGTCATGTCTGTAGCTCCTGCCAGATGCCACTCTCAGGCATAAATCTTGGCAAAAAATTGGGGACTGCCTTGTCTGGGAGAAGACAGAGAGTCAAACTGTGTGGCTCTGGACTGGGGACATTCCCTAGCCCTGTAGTAGACAGTCTTGCTGCCCTAACCATGGCCAGTGCTGAGCAAAACTGGTAGGAGTATAATCCTTTCATGATCACCAACCTTCAGTTTATAAAATGTTTTTTATTTTCCTAATAACTAAATGACCTTCCTGTGCTAGCTTCATGGCTGGAGATTAATACACTCCGGGATCACTGCCTAGTCACTTCTGCCAACACAGGAGCCATTCCAGGAGACATGTTCCTCCGACTCCCTGGTTAGATTTCAGTATATTTCAATTTTCCATTTGTAGATTATAATTTTTTCCAGCTCATGGTGTTCTGGTAATGCACCAGGTCTATTGGAAAGTAGAATCAGCAGCACTTTCCCATGCTAATTCATCTGCCACAGTGGCAGTATCTAAATGTCCACTTGAAATCCCTCTGGAGAAATAAATCTTCCCCTATTGTAGTGAAGTATTCAGTAGTTTGCTCTTTGCATCATCCTGCTTTAGATATTTAGCATTAAGGCTGATCAACTGTTAGAGAAAAATTCTGTGGTGAAACTGCACTACACTATTCCGCATCAAAAAACTGATCACAAACGTGAACAATGCATCACTCTGAATCTGATCCTGCCCAATCCTTCATGTATTTGCAACTTGAAGTTCCTGTGGGAATGCCTACAAGTTATTTTAAGACGCTCCTCCAGAACAAATTAATTGCAGATACAGGCAGCAACTCAACAGGCATTTCCCAGGCATAACTGGAGGCCACCCTCTCAAATGAGCAGATCCCTTTAAGCTGCAGAGATGACACTACTAATTTAAAGGAAGAAAACCACTAAGTGGTGTAATGGATTAGAAAATCTTTAGGCTTGCCTGGACATGAGGTAGGTGGCTTTCTACGCATACTTCTCCACCCCTCTTCTACTCCAGATGCCTTTTTGCCAAATACATGGGTACACTCCATAACATTAGTGGAGTATCAGACAAGTTTGGGATGCTAGTGGCACGGAAATGTTGCCAAATTAGAGTATCAGTCAGCACCTCAGAGACCATTCACTTTAAGAACAGTAATGATACTAATTATAACTGAACTATTCATACTGGAAGTTCATAAATCACAACATGTAGACCTTTAAAACTGTTTTGCCAGTGCTAGCATCCAGTTCTTCCCCTGTGTAATCTCTTACAAGGGTTAGAAATGCCTCACTGATCCGGTGAGAAAGTGTAACCCTGCAAAGCAAGGAGCTGTGACTGCCACTGCCTTGCATGTCAACAAAACTGCAGCTGACTCTGAAGCTGCTGGCACCGATGCATCATTTTGAAGTCTGCAAGAAGAACTTCTCTGCTCAGACCTGCAGTAGTGCAGATGTGTGGCAGAAGAAGGTGAGGTGCCTGGGACAGGGTTGGTGGCACTGGCCCATGCCCAGAAAGGTGTTAGGATCCTAGAGCAGTTTGTCATGATAGGTGCATAGAGCTAAATGAAGGAATACGTGACCAAGAGACTTCCACGGGTTTGACAGAAAGATCAGCCAGGTGAGGGGCATGGGATTGGAGTCCTTGTTTGGGGAACGTAAAAAGGACACGGAGGTCAGAAGCCAGGAGACCAGGAGGTGCTGCTGTGCTGCTCCTGAGGGCAGTCAAACAAACTCAGATGGAGAAACCCCTGGTTTATTTCACCGACTTCCTCCCAAGGCTGAACACAGACCAGAGCACCAATCCTGTGTATGCTCAGCTACAAATCTAGGAGAGATCTTGCTGCCAGCATGAGGACTGGCATGAGTGACATTAAACATGTGCATACAATTTGGGTGCTACTGTGATATACATAATAAATAATAACAAGTAGAAAAACAGACCTGCCTTTTAGCAGCCATTTCTCATCTCTATTTGTAGATCCACAGCCATAAACCTTGTAAATATAGCTGAAATCATCCAATACGTATTGAATGTAGATATTCCAGGATGCCCATAAAACACATTGAAAAATGTGAATTGATTACATAAGCAGCTTTTTTAATGAATAAGGTCTATAGTTTTTATAGTATTCCTCTCTCTCAAATCTTGTAAAATACATGGAAGTCTTAATTATAGCTGAAGATATCTGAACTATGTTGGCCTTTGATTTTATAATACAATATGTAATTCCTGCTGGCATAATAAACCAATAAATTCAGTATTTGTTATAAATGAGTTTAAATTTATAAGTCTATCAAAATACCTCCTGGTTCCTGTTAATGTTTAGGAAACATTTCAGAAATGTTTCAGGTTCCTGGCTGAAAGAATTGCCACACTCTTTACTGAGCTTCTGTTGATCCAACGTCTTGAAGTAATCAACAGTTCTATATATTGTACGAGTAACATACACGCAAATGTTATATGTGTAGGTAAGAGAGAAACAGAGGAGCAGAAGGAGAGTAGAAGTAGTAGTTTATGTGTAAGTCATTCCTCCAGGAAGATGTTTGGATCTAGGAGACCCATCCTGAGCCACTTGTAAATCGCATTTTGCTTTGGAAGGTCTGAAATAGGTGGACTGCCTTTTAAATAGCACCCTCAAATCCCTGCAGGTCCTGACCAGGGACCTTCAGTTTGCTAGCAGCCAGCCAGCTGGTGTAATTCATACAGGACCACTGTCATGTGCTGAGACTTCAAGTCTTACTTTTTGATCCCGTTCGTATCAGTGCTCATGTAAAATGAGTTTCTCTTCTCACCCTGGAGATAATTAATATTTGGATCCCAGCAAAAGGTGCCAAGAGTCAGGTGTTGGAGCTGAAGGTGGTAAAAAAAATGTTTCCTCTTGCTCTACAAGTTGCTGCCCCTTGATGTGGCTCCTGAAGCTGCAAACACCCACATTCATAGCAGGAAAGAGGGACAGGAAAAGGAGATGAGACTTGTTTGCTGATATTATCAGGCTAAATATGTAAATGAAGAGGCATCTGATTCTACTTTTAAAACTCCAATTTAGGGCATGTACCAGCATAGTCTGGTAACATTTTGTGACAGAAAACCAGTAAAATTTTCTTGTCAAAATGCTAAATGCCACATAAAGGAGTTACAGATGCTGTATTTAGGTAGATTAGCTAAAGCATGGCATAAACTGTAGTTTCTTGAAATTCTATCCCCAAGGCAAAACTAAAATGGTTCAATGGTTGGGGTTTTTTGTTGTTGTTGTTGTTGTTCCTCAACAAAAAACAGCTTTAAAGATATGATGCATATAAAGCACTGTACTTTCTAAATTATGCTGGCTTCTGGCTAGGTACATGTTTTCTATTGAAGTTCACACCATAATCTGAGACACGTTCATTTAGGGCAAGCGCCTACTCAGTCAGCTGTTGAGTAGAACATACAGACATATCCATTCAAGGCCTTTCATTCCCTGGAAGCCCGAGGAACATTTTGCATATTGCCTTTCAGCACTAAAGCTGGTCAGCTTATTGGTAGCATTTTCTCATTTCAGTTTCTGCAGGTCCAAACCACAACGATCCACAAGGGGATTAAAGCATATATTAATGAGCTTTTTAGCCCCTGTAGATTTCTCCTTCTAATTTGCCAGAATTTTATGTACCCCTTTCCTGACCCTAGAAGTGATATTTTCTTCCATCTGGAATGATTGTTTCATGTTAATATGTTGGTTTGAATATAAAACACAGGAATGTTGGTTAGCACAAAACCTAATGAAGGCTCTGGGGTTTTTAGCTTTTTTGGCTTTTTTGTTTTTTTTCCCCTTAAAGAAATATTACTCATTTGTTCAGTCCAAGAATGTAAGGTTTCAGATGTTACTCATGCAAATCTAATGTAAAACATAAACATTAGGCAGTAAATCCATATTTAGGCATCTAAATAAGCAGCCTGATTCGAAGCATTAGCATGTGTTTTATTTCCAGTGACCCCTGTCATCTGAAGTCAGTCAAGACTTATTCAAACTCCCTTCTTCTAAGAGGGACCTGTGGCTACTAACTCCTGTAACTGCCAATATGAAAATGACATTGGAATAAGCTCCCAGGGAAAGTGAGACCTGGACAAACAGACAACATTTTCTTTAGGTCTTTTGTCCTGGACTGCAGCTTCCACCTGAAGTGGCCATTGTAACATGGAACTGAACCTCCCACGGGATGAACACCCAGCTCATGCAGTTACCCACGCGACTTGCCTTGGGAAGGCTCTGGTAGCTGAGTACATTTTTGAGGGCTGAATCTGGTTGCAATGTTCTTTCGTTGAGAATTCCCATTTATTTGATATTTTTCTTTCTCCCATGTGTTCTACTTGCTGCAAAGGAAAAGTGTGTGTTTTCTGTTGAGTTAATGAAAACTCAACAATCATTAGGCCCACTGAATTTTTAACTAAGCAGTTCTGCCAGAATGAGAAGGAAAAAAATACACACATGGTAAACACAAAAGTGCTTAAGTAGATACCCATATATGGTAAAACGTATGGGTTAAATACTGACATATTTGGCAGAAATGCATGACAAGAATCCCTGTCCAGAGCCAAAGCCTCATAGACAAAGGGCAGAATTTACCACAAGCTTCTCTATCTCAGTTGCACGCAAAGCATGTTTCTTTTTTGGATGCATCTGGACCATCATCCAATATGCATTCCATATGACATACATCTCAATGGGGTTTACTTCACCTGCTTTCATGAAATGAACCTTATTCTTCTTGCTCTCATATAATAAGAACGTTTGCTACTGAGTATTAAAATGTGTGCAACATGTGGCAGACATCTGTGGTGTGCTGCCATTGCACTTGACTCGCACAACAAAGTGAGCCATCTCACCTTCCAAAATCAACCCTGCCCCTCTTCAAAATACATCTGATTTCAGAAACACAGGTGCAAAGCAACACACCTCAGCAAACAATGAGCACATAAAGAGCTTCAAAGAGGTTTTGTTTCACTGTATTTTGCTTAGATGTGTCATGAAATGGCACATATGTAGGTATCAGTTTTCACTTGATCTGGTCCAGGACTTTTCCATCAGTTGAGCTTTGTTTTTTCTTTTGTTTTCATTTATTCTTAAAAAAATATTTTAAGAATATATAAAAAATAATAATAATTAAAATTGTTTTCATTTAAGAGTGCAGGTCCCTCTTAGTGGAAAGGAGTCTCATGGTTCCAGTACCCAGCCCACCACACCAAACCACTCTCTGCTCGTCAGAAAAAACATAGAATCATCAAATCATTGAGGTTGGAAAAGACCTTCAGATTTT
Organism: Apus apus; assembly: GCF_020740795.1. Taxonomy (NCBI): domain Eukaryota; kingdom Metazoa; phylum Chordata; class Aves; order Apodiformes; family Apodidae; genus Apus; species Apus apus. The sequence continues at coordinate 113,982,021 of NC_067284.1, read as the reverse complement.
TTAAACTCCATGGTGAGTGTGGCATAAAATGTATTAGCTGTATTGACAGTAATATTGGTTTAAATTAATACATCTTACTTCACATTTGCAATATCTAAGTGCATGCACAAGCTGAAACTTTGGTTGCTTGTGTTCTTTTGGAAAGTAAAGTAAAATAAATATAATGGAGCTCATTTCATTTGAAAGGGGTTCCTGAAGCCTTTTAATAATCCTTAACTAATCCACTTTAGCAGCTAATTCATGGTGCCTCTCCTGAGCATCCTTATGTCATCAAGTGCTGGGCTGCAGATATGGAATATATTGCACACAGTACAAAAGCATATTGAGGTAAGGTTTTAATCCATCATTTACCATAGTTGTGGACATGCACACTCACTTCCTTCTTGCCTAGTCACCAGCTTGAAGTGCAAGAACCTGGAAAACTACACCCGTTCCGTGCAGAAGCTGAACCTTTGTCTTGTGTTACTTTCTTATGTTGTATTGCATCAGAAATACTTCCCCTGATCAGATACTCATACGTAAATCAAAAGGTATTCAAAATTTATGTATCTTGCATGAGAATGAAAGAGATCATTAAAGAAATTCAAAACAGACTAAGGAATTTTGGAACAAGTCTTTCAAAAGGAAAATCACAAAAAAACCCTCCCAACACATCAGGAATTTCCAGAAGCAGGTAATGGGTCGTTCACATCTGCTATCTGCAGTGGGTAGTTTATAACAACCATGCTGCTCTAGGACAGCTGCAGCTGTATTGCTATCCCCTTAGTGTAACCCTGTGTAACCTCTGGTACTGCAAGACGAGGTGATTCTCTGACTATTCCCAGACAGGAACAGGAGCCACCTGTGTGAGTATTGTGTGCCTCAAGATCTGTTTCGAGGCTGAAAACTGATGTACATAGACACATACGCAGAAGTACATGGACCCTTTGAAAAACTGCTGCAGGAATTGCTGGCATTGACCACTGTACCTGGCTCTGCAAGGATTATAACTGTGGGCCGTGTCATAGGTGTTGCAGGCATGGAACATTTGCAATGTATCAAGAGAGCAGATTGCCATTATTACATGAAAGCAGTGATTGAAAACAATTTTGACTGGAAAAGGCTCATTTTAATTTAGAGTTAGGGCTCTCCCATCACCCCTGCAGAATAAAAATGCCTTTAGTTGGATATAAGTAATCCTAATCCTTCCCAGTCTAAGGCACCTTGATGCTGGTTTGGGGCAAAAATTGAAGTTGAGTCTGTCAAGAATTATGTGTGCAAAGCACTTACTGAATTGGACCCACTGCTAACTTTTCTTGACTGGCAACACTTGAAGGTGAAGTACAAAATCACAGCATCATCATATCAAACTCTACATAAAGTTAGTGTGCAGAAATATAAATCAGTAGAAGACATATACAGCCAGATCCAGACTCATGCTACAGTACAGAATTTCTGAAGCCACCTTAAAAGCATGATAAGAATCAGAACAAATCACTTAGAAAGATTAGTCTGGTCTAAGGACACATCATGCATTTACTTAAAGCTAATCTGATGCTGTATGATATTTGATATCACAGTATTGTATTTATAATAATTCCATTGTTTGAGGGAACTACTCTCTGAAGGTTCAAACATGTGTCTTCAGGCATCTCTGTGTTGTGTTTTCAGGTGAATCCAAAGTGATTCTTTTCCCAAAGTGCTGCAAAGGTCTGCATCCTGCCTGCTTGCCACAACGTCAGCGTGAGAAACCAGGGCTTGGCTGCTTCCCTGAAAGTCCTTCCCCTCTGCTCCGCCCTGGTGAGGCCATATCTGGAATTTTGTGTCCAGCTCTGGGCCCCTCAGGTCAGGAAGGACAGGGAACTGCTTGAGAGAGTCCAGGGCAGAGCCACAAAGATGATGGAGGGAGTGGAACATCTCCCTGATGAGGAAAGGCTGAGGGAGCTGGGTCTCTTGAGCTTGGAGAAGAGGAGACTGAGGGGCGACCTCATCCATGGTTACAAATATGTTAAGGGTGAGTGTCAGGAGGACAAAGCCAGGCTTTTTTTTCAGTGACATGGCAAGGTTTTGCAGAGAAACTATGTGGATGTTGGAAGCAGCAGAGCCATGTTAGCACATTGCTGCACCTGAACTAATAATCCTGGCACCTGAACTAACAGTGCCACGCTGAGGTGATCACATCCTGAAGCAGGCAAAGTTAGCTCAGTAACTCTGTGTTACACTTTGTAGCGTGTGCCACAGGCTGTCCTTCCTCAGAAAAATCCATCATAACATGGCCAGCTACAAGCTCCAAGAGGGGCACTTTGTCTTTTATTCGACTAAGCAAGGAAGATGCCCTCTGTCTGTGCTGAAGGCACAGCTGTGGATGGTGTTACCCACACCAGAATAAATGAGCAGTAGATTCCCTGAAGACATCAGTCAGACAGAGAAACGGGGGAACTGAGATGTGAATTCAGCTCAAGAGTTCACTTTCATTCATTTTTTTTTTCCTGTCCCAACTGATGTGTGCAGAGAGTGAATGATCCTTGGCAGCAGACCAGGATGAAGGATAGTGAGATCAAAGGAGTACCAGCACACCACTGTACTTCACAGAATAGTGTGTGTTTGGCACAGAAACACCGCTGATAAGCATTAAAAATATCTTTTTAATGGATATTTTATTCTCCTGACAGATGTTATTTAAGATTTGAAAGTGACACAAAAGTAATTTATCCTAGCATGTAAAAATGCACTCTCCAGATAGAGATATCACATTAATTTTAGTCATTCATGTAACACTCTGAAAACTAATCTTGGGTTCCTCCCTCAGCACTGTGGAAAGCAAGAATTAATTGACTTGGGTACAAGAGAAGGAATGAATCTGCACTTGCTCTAAGATTCTGCCTTCAAAGTAGCAAACATAGGTCATCTGCAACCAATCATTTGCTTTCTATTACAGATTCTGTTTCATAATGTGTTTAAGATGTCATTTCCTCATTAGCACATTTGCTCATTAATTTCTATTTAACAGCACACTCTACAGTCCATCATGCTTTTAATTTCTCCAGTCATCAGATGTACAGTACATAATGTGGTCATAGTTGCAGGAGAATGATTTTATATTTATACACTGTCTTTCAACCAGAAGAATCCCAGAGCAGGTTCATAAACCATCTTCTGTGAATAGGCTTATAAACAATGGTTTAGGGCAAATGTAATTATGGATTTGTTATACCTTTGTATACATCTTTCCAACTGCTCTTTTTAAACTGGACATGTATTGCAGATCTGTCATAATATTAGTCATTTAATCCGTATTTCTCCTGCTAATCAGGAATTTTCTTCTCCTCTTGTCTACTTTGAACTTTCTCTTGGTTACTCCTGGTGTTCTTATCATGATTCTGAGGCATGGAAAAATTTAGCAAGAACTTCCAAAATAAGAAAAACTGATTGTGAAGACTACAAGAGAGAACATCCTGTGCTTTCTCTGCAAGAATTCATTGCACCAACACCAAAATGGAGGCCTGTCTTTGAAAACAGAAGACTCCTTGAAGGAAGTAAGTTGCAGTTCAAAGATAACAAAGACAGCAGGGTATTAGAGATACAAATCTCCCATGGGCCATATTTTAAATGCTATCTACACAGCACTATGAATTATCTGTCTGATGGAGCAGAACGAGGAGACTTTCTATAATGCATTTCCTATCCTTAAATACAGTCAGACCTAGAGCATAAAACTGTATTTTTTGTGAGCTCCAGAAAGGATAGTTCTATCATATGGAGGAAGGACAACTTTGCTTAGAAGTGAGATTAGCAACTCCAATTCATCTGTAAATAAAGCAACTGCGAGAAGTCCTTTCCCCCTATCTTTGTGCAGGCATATTTTAACATGGGACAGCTTCCTCAGGGAGGAGATGATGTAAAATATGTTCTCCCTGAAATGAACAGAAAAATATTTCAGAGAAAGGATTTTTCTTGGAAAATGTTAATGAAAACAAACCTTTTAAATTTAGTTTTACAAAGCAAAGCAAGTAGTCAGGGAAAAAAAAAAATAGGGGAAAAAAAATGTCTCTGAAAGGCTTTTTGGAGCCTCTAAAATCTGCAGGTCTCATGCCACCTGCCTTTCCCTTGCTCAGGCTCCAGAACTGGGCTCCATTTTTAAGTATAGTCCCCTATTCCCTCTTACTGAGCTACTGAGTTGCAGTATGGGAGTCTGTGGTCACTGTGGTTTCATATCTTAATGCCTTCAGGAGTAATCTAGATGCTAGAGAAGAATAAGGACACGAGACTCCTAACCTCCCAAAAATACCTCAGTAGCATGTAACAATTTTTTTCTCTGTTTCCTGAGCTACTCTTTAAACAAAAAGCCATCAATTTGTAGGAAAAACCAACACTTTCCCTCACAGAGCTACATTTACAGACTAAAGGCTTGAATGTATTAGCCTGGGAGATTCCTGATGAACCGTGAAGGGTGGTGAAGTTCATCATAACTAATGAAATCTTTCCCTACTTAACTCTGGACCTTATTCTCTGAGCCAATTAGTCATCCAGCAGCTGGAGACAAGTCACACACACACACGCTTTCCTTTACTAGTATCACTAATGGTTTATAGGCTGGACAGATTAAAGTACCCAGTCTGTGAACTTCAGCTGTATTCCTGATAAAACAGGGCCCTGTGCAGGAGCAAGTGCTGGCCTGTGAATGTCCCTGCCATGGAATACCTGGGATGCTCCAAGGCACAGCCTTGGATGTAATGACTCTCAGTGCACGAACACAGCTGGGAAACAGCACAAACCAAGCAAAGGTCCCAACCAGCAGCCTGGGCACAGCCACCCTCTTTGAGGGGATAAACCAAATTGGACAAACATGAATCATGCTACCCCACTTAGCTTCAGGGCCAGACAAGCAGCCCTGGCTTATTTTATTTAAGAATATGGATGTAGTCATAGTGGTTAAATGATTCACCTCCCACTTCATGTGCTCTTCTGTTAGATGCTGAGGATGCTCTTCAGCAAACACACAGTTAAAAATGTGCAGAACTGACAACCAAATAACCAACTGTATTTTATGATTTCCCCCAAGTTTTCAAGTCACAGCTCAGAATAAATACTCTGTGAGTCTGATAGATTTTAGGTATCAAGTTTTCATTCTCCAAGATAGACTCTATGTCTCTATGGTGCATATTTTATGTGAGTGGATGTGAGTCTATTAGTAACCTATGCTAGAAAGTTTAGGCTCTTTGCTTCATATTTTTAGCTCTGAAGGCCCTCAGTTTAATCCACAGTGCATGAGGCAGCATCACAGCTGTCACATTAGTAATTCATTTTCAGCTGCTGATCTTGCACCACTGTTAATTGGTGAGATGAAGTGTTGCTGCTCTCTTAATCTTACAACAGTCTGATTTCTTGATAAGCAGATTATGAGATATTCATATGCATACACGGGTTCTAGCTAAAATCATCACAAAACACTATTTAATGTCACTGCTACTTACCTGAAGTCATTCAGCTATTTAAATTTGCATAATAAAGTATCTTTTCTACACCAAAATGCCCTGAAATGCAATTAAAGGCTTCTGTGCAGAGTAAGGTTAGATGAGGTTCACCATAAGGCTGTTTTCCATGATATTTCAAGGAGACTTGAAGCATTGCTTCAAGAGTCAGACTTTTACCAGAGTGTTTTTCTGAGCAGAAATGGACTTATGTGCAGCCCTCCTTGGGCTGCTGAACCAGCAAGCCTAACACTAATTAGTATCAGCATTAAAACCCCCACCGAGACATTACACTGAAATTCAGCAAAGGCTGGATAAAATTGCAGCTTGCATTCTTTAAATATTTATACAGTACATCAAAACAAATGAAACTGGAGATTCCATTTCCAGCATGAGCTGCAACATTGCTAGAATGGGGTCTACTGTGTCATGCCACTTATTTTCATTTCTTTGATATTTTTTTTTTATGACACTTCTGCTGAATTAGTAATCAGGGACAAGGGACAGAGTCATACTATTTTAAATCTTCAGTATTCCTAAGAGTAAACAGATATCCAGTGAAGCAAGTTAGAGAGGCCTTTAACTCTATGAATTATTTTGAGAGCATGAAAGTCCCTTTCACAGATCAAGTTTATCACAGCACTGAGCAGATGAAAGCATTTGTATTAAAATGTGTGTACTTCAAAGAAAAACACCTAAGAAAAACACCTAAGAAACATGTCCTTTTAATACAATCCTCATTTAGTTAATCAGGTCTGAGTGTCTCAGGTCTGAGATACACAGATTCCTGTGGAGGTTAATATTATCTTGACTAAAAACGGCTGTAGAGTTTCATAGCAAGAACTATTTTTCTTATTATTTTTTTCCTCTCTTCTGGTGCACCATGAATGCAGTAGTAGATCTGCTGTAGTATCAGTGATTTCCAAGTGACCATGATATTTACCAAATATTTGGTGAATAATTTAATTAAAAGGTAGAATAGCAAAGACCAGTCCTGTCTCTCTGCTCTTGCACAAGCTCCTGAACATTGTGTTTACACAGAGCCCTGGAGTCCAGTCCAAAACTGTGGACTGTATGGACGAAGCACTGCACTGCACACACACAAGTCTCTGCTGTTGTTCCTAATTTTAATACAGATGTTTTCTTGTCTTCACTTATATGACATATATTTTCTTTTACTAAACACAGAATGGAGTAACCAAAGTAAGGTTAGATCCCAAATCACAGAATCACAGAATGGTTTGAGTTGGAAGGGACTGTAAAGACCATCTAGTTCCAACCCCCCTGCATGGGCAGGGACATCTCCCACTAGACCAGGTTGCTCAGAGCACCAACCAACCTGCCCTTCAACACTGCCAGGGATGGGGCAGCCACAGCTTCCCTGGGCAACCTGGGCCAGGGTCTCACCACCCACACACTAAGGAATTCCTCCCTAATGTCTAACCGAAATCTCCCTTCCTCCAGTTTTGATCCATTACCCCTTACAAGCCCTTGTAAAAGCCCTTGTAAAAAGTCCCTCCCTCAGCTTTTCTCTATGCCCTTCAGATACTGGAAGGCCATTATGAGGTCTCCCTGGAGCCTTCTCTTCTCCAGGCTGAACACCCCAACTCTCTTAGCCTGTCTCCAGAGCAGAGCTGCTCCAGCCCTCTCATCATCTTTGTGGCCCTTCTCTGGATTTGCTCCAAGAGCTCCATGTCCTTCTTATGTCAGGGCTCCAGAGCTGTACAGTGCACTCCAGGTGGTATCTCATGGGAGCAGAGCACAGGGAGAGAATCCCCTCCCTTGACCTGCTGGCCATGCTTCTTCTGATGCAGCCCAGGACACGGTTGGCTAGGCCCTAATCCACAAAATACTCTAGTGCACCATGCTGTCCCACCTTGAAATCCATTTTGGGGAGCATGGATAGGGGAGAAATTATGACCCAGTTCTCTCACCTTTTTTGGTAGGAGCTGAGCAGTTTCAGTGACAGTAAGGCAGTTAACAGCAGTGAGCTAACACCCTTTATTAAATGTTCAAAACCTTTTATGCTGAGACCCTGTGGGCCTGGCTCTCATTATTCCCTTGTATGGGGAGGGGAGACTTAGGTTCTGTCTTAATAGTTCATCTTCAAAACAAGTCCTAGAAATTGGGATATGCAGTGGAGAAGGACTGTTACCTACCTTATAAATCCTATAAAGGAGACGCTGTATTTTAGGCCTATATTAAAAAAGATTAAATTTATAGTAGTTTATGGCAGTGAAAGCAAACAGTTTTTTGTAGCTTTGTTGATGCAGCTAGAGTTGACACAGCAAGTACCCAGATTTACAGTGAGCTGGAAATAAAATTTCAAAATCACCTCTCACATCAACTGTATTTTCCCAACAAGACTGTCTCATACAGACCTAGTCTGAGAGCACTGAAACAAAAAGCTTTGAACTCCCTGGGCTGAACTCAACTCCAGTGTAAATCCAATCAAAATGTGTTTGTGCCATTCCAACAATTTATGAACTTCCACAGAGTTTCTGCATGCCCTTGTTAGTTCAGCCATTTATAGGCCTGAGTTTCTAAGAACTTCAACTTCAGAAGCCTCTCACTTCAAACTCAGAGCTAAACCAAATCCACCAGCTGAATCTCATTTGTTTATGTGTTTATTTATATATGTGTTTCATTGATATATTTATTGGTCCTAGAATAAAAGTGGTATGAAATCCCTTGGCTGCTACTGGGTTTTGTTAAACACCATCTGCTTGACCCAGGCTTACTGAAAGAATTGCTAAGGTTCACGTGGTATCCAATGAACCTTCCTCACTTCATTACAGTGATGGCCAAAGGCCATTTCTTTCCTTTCTCCATTTTCTCTCCCCGGCCTTGCAACAGTACATTCCAGTGAACTTGCAGTGTCTCCCTCTGCCCATGATCTGTGCACGCTCATGATGTTTCTCAGCTCTCAAGTTCCTAAAGAAAATTCTGATTTGGCACGGCCTCAAGTTCTTCTTTTAAACACAAACACTATCTTCCTTGCTTTGGCACTCTCCTTGTTTTTTCTGTCCGCCTTTCCCCCTCCCTTCTTCCTTGCTGTGTCTACCTTCCCTTTATCTCTCACTCAATTCCTCACTGAAAAAAAGCTAGCACTTAGCAAAATCCATGTTTATGTGGTGACTGCCTTAGCTTACAGCAATGCTACTGGGCAACATCATAAATAAAACGCTTTTCTGGGGCATTGTAGATAATCTCTATCTCACAGTTTCCAAAACTTTCATGTGCTTCACTCATTCGGAAAATTGTTTAACTTCATGTCGACATTCCCATCTGTTCTAATTTTGTAGGTTTGTCATGATGGTGCTGCCTAAAGCTTTGCCTCACTTTTGCATTGACTTTAGAGAAACTTTAGAACCTGTGCCTGAGAGCTGCAATCTCCAGCAAGGAGAAGGTACTTGAAGTGACCTAAATCTTTCTGTGGTTACTAGGTGCTCAGAAGAAATATCTATACCAACATCAAGAACATCAACACAGGCAGGCCAGAATGTTACTTCAGGCAGCACCATTCCTAACTGGGAACATTCTGCAGTATGTGCCAAATCTTCTGAAGGAATTCTGAGTATAGCTCTTGTGTCTTCAAGCCTCTGAATATAAGGAGATGAACATGGTGTAAATTAACTTTGCCAACCTGTTACACAAAGACCATGACAGAAGGAGGCTGTTTTGCACTTTTCCAACCTTTCTTATGTGTGCATGGCCTTGCTTAATCACCTCTCACACAGTGAAAGAGAAATGTTTCAGTCCTTTTTACAAAGGAATCTTTGCCAGGTAAAAATAAGGCTGGGAGAAATTGCTGTTCTGCTGATTTCCACGGTAATTTTACAACTGATCTCAACAGCATGGGGATTTTCCTCTTTGTTTAAGATAAATGAGGCCTGCAGAAAGTTCTATGAGGGTGACAGATATTTTATGGACAAAACAGAACTTGTAGACTATATTTGGTCTTTTCAGTTATTTTTTCTGACATGCATATTCGTTTACTAGATTAAACAGCATTAAAAATAAATCTGCCTGTACTGCCCATATGTATATTAATGTTACTTTTTAAATAGTGTGTTTCTCTATATTGAATTACAAATATACCCTTCTCGTGTTTTGTTTCTTTTTCCTCAGGGGCTACATCAACTACTTACAATGACTTTTCAGCCTTTCATCCACACTTGTATTTAGTGACTTTCATAGCAGCAACTGATTGCTGCGTTCACAGTGATTTATGTGGAAGGAAGCATATTCATATTAAGCATATAATGAGAGCTCTGGAACATTAGTTTACATTTTTCTGGCAATCACAGTGGCTTTGGCAGTGGATTTCAGATGACCTTAACATTCATGTCTAAAACATATGTGATAACTTGCCTCAGCCTTCACCCTACCGCTGATCTTTTAAAACACTGAGCATAAGATAAAGATCTGTTGTGGTTCTCTTCTCAGCTCTCCATAACATTTCATAAATAGGTCAGTTTGAGCATGTTTATATAAATTGATTCCCCTTCTGGGAATGCTGGGCTGTGATAAACAGTTCTTTCCAATTAGTTTGTTGTTTTTTTAAAAAAAAAATAGTTGGGGATTACTATTACAGCTAAAAATATTTTGAATAGAAGTAGCTTCTAAGTAAAAAAAAATGCTTTCTGTCTGTTACTGACAGTGGGCAAATGCCCACTCTTGTTCCCTTTAAAATCAGCATGCATGTGGACTTCTCTTTGACAATGCACAGCAAAATGAAGATCTAGTCCTGCAACACAGTGCAGGACTTTGCACAGGTCCTTGCACCACCATCAATCCTTTTAACCGTGAGGAAGGAAGGACTGAAGCCAACGAGAATCCTTTGGTTTATAATCACTGTGCTTAACAAACATCTACAGGATGAACTCTGTTTTGTCATACTTACTTTAGAAGTCATTCTGTTGGCTTCCAGATCTGTACATTCCTTTAGACACCAGCTGTTCTTTTCATTCTCATTAATAATCCATTTTATTTTATTTTATTTTTGTCAGGTCCATTTCTAGAAACAATTTGCTTGGTAAGTCAGGTCAACTGGTGATTCTTGCTCAGTAAGCTCCCTCAGCAATGAGCAGCACTACACCCATCAAAAGAAGATGTAAGAAATGGTAGAAAAATATTATGAGTGACAGAGTGGACTTTTAGTTCATAGAATGGTCAGAGTTGGAAGGGACCTCTGAAGATCATCTAGTTCAACCCCCTTGCCAAGCAGGATGACCTAGGGCAGGTCACACAAAAATGCAACCAGATGGGTTTTGAAAGTCTCCAGAGAAGGAGACTCCACAACCTCTCTGGGCAGCCTGTCCCAGTGCTCCGTCACCCTCACAGGAAAGTTTTTCCTCCTGTTGAGGTGGAGGTTTTTTCCTCACATTGTTGCCCCTTGTCCTATCACAGGGCACCACTGAAAAGAAACTGATCCCTCCTTCTTGACATGCACCCTTCGGATATTTATAAACATTCATAAGATCCTCTCTCGGTCTTCTCAAGACTAAACAGCCCCAGGTCTCTCAGCCTTTCCTCGTAAGGCAGGTGTTCCAGTCCCTTCATCATCCTCGTAGCCTCTGCTGGACTCTCTCAAGTAGATCCCCGTTCCTTTTGAACTGGGGAGCCCAGGACTGGACACAACACTCCAAGTGGGGTCTCACCAGGGCAGAGTAGAGGGAGAGGAGAACCTCGCTTGACCTGCTGGACACACGCTTCTTAATGCACCCCAGGATACCACTGGCCTTCTTGGCCACAAGGGCACATTGGTGTCCCACGGTCATTCTCTAGTTCTTGGTCATTATTACCCATCTTGATCATAGGTGACAAATCCTGTGCCTTGACTCCCACTTTTTCATATGATTGCAGCTTTAGGGGAAGGAACAAGTCTCTGAGTGAGCTTAGCTCTGCTGTTCACTTTGTGGTAGGTTAGATCTGACACCAGATGGAATCTCTGAGGCATGTCAATTTAATTTTAGGTTGTGTGTGTAATGCACATGTTGTCAATTACAGTAGTGTATGATGTCTTTCTAGGAAGGAGGTCTTTCTCTCTCCCACTGGGTGAACATGCCAGGGATAAATTTTGCTAAAGTTATTAAATCTGGACTCATTCATGCCTGAACAGCCTGCTTGAGAAGGAGAATATCTTTCAAAAATTATTTCTGACTCTCTAGATTCCTCTCCCACTACTCTCCTAGCAGTAGAGCATTCAAATTCCCAGGGAACAGAGCAAAAGCTCCAGGTTTTAGCTGGACTTCAGTGTTGTGGTTACACAGCTACCGTCAAGCAAGGGACTTGAAACTTTGTTAAAGACCCGTGATCATAGGTCTGAGGAAACTGAAAAACCCCAAAACAGGCTCTCAAACAAGTGTTCAGATGAATAGATTAATGGCATCAGCTGCCTAGCTCCTCAGTAGAGAAAAACACAGAAGAGCCAGGGAGCTAACATTAGATTCCAAGTTGATCTAAACCCCCTGTCAGATGCAGGACAGCTTCAGACAGCAGCGGTGCCTGGGGAGGAGAAGGAGGTGCTGTTTTTCTAATCCAATTCTTCCAGCTATTGGAAGCGGTGAAAGGAAGCTCTGCCAGCAGAGTCAGGCAAAGCCTTTTCAAGATCATCTGTGGCAATTATCTAACTGCTGGGTGATTTGGTGTTTAAGCCAATGTCATACCTATTGCTTGGTTTGTGTTCTCTATTCTATGAAGAGTTTCCCTCTTTTCCTCTATCCCATCACTTCTGGAAGCCTCCACTGCAGTGTCCTGCACTGGCTTACCTCCACAACCACACCAGACCATCACAGATGACACTTTCAAAGGAAACTTTCACCAGGCTTCCTTTTAGCGTGAGGCTGTCAAAGTAGAGATTATTACCTTCCTGAGGAATACAGCAATTCTACAACACCCATACTTTCCAATGTTAAACAGTGTCCTCCAGGCATCACAAAAAAGTTGAAATTATTGCATCCCTAACACTGCTGTTTTTTTAACAGCCTGCAAGAGAAGACGTTTTTATGTATAAACATAAGTTGTTCATTTTCAGTGCATAATCTGAAATTCCAGCTGGTCCCACAGTCAGAGAGCAGTCCCTGACCCACTTCACACACTGGCACATGTGTAGCTTCAGAAGCACGTTATCTAAAGAGCTAACAGTCCAGACCAGTCAGGAGCAGTTCAGATGTTACCTTTAAGCCATATGTGATGCCTGTGGTCCTGGCCAATCCAGGACATTGAAGGTAGGCTCTCTAGAGCTCCAACCTGTAGTTTGACCTTTGCAACAGGAAAAAACAATAAATTAATGTGTGCAAAATGCAGCTTGCTCCAGCCAGCCTACACAGACATTGTGGCAACAGAATATCAATAAAAATAAAGCACGACAATTAGTATTTGCATATACTATTTGAAAATATCTCTATATAAAGATGTAAAAGCTCACACTGAAAATTCCATCAATATGAAAGGATTTTACCCCTTATTTTCACACTGTCATGACAAAAGCCTGGGTGTGGACATTGACTCAAAACCAAATTCTGAAACATTCAGGCTTGACTGTAAACCCTTCAGCAAGATCATGATTTCTGCTTCTGAATACATGGTTATTTGTTTGACCCTTGCAAGACACTCACTGCTCTGTGTATGGAAAAAGAAAACAAAAAATTAAGACATCTGTCTTCTTATTTGCTGACATGAGAGGAGCAACCATCTAGCCACCATATGAATACAATCAGCTAAGCTTCACCACTGCTGCAAATTCTGACTCTAAACACCGGACTTCCTCCTGCCGAAAGACCCCTTTCCACAGCTTCCCAAGTTTCACAAGAAAAAGGGCAAGATGCAAATTATGTTCAAGTCCAGCTTGAATCTGAACCAGTTGGAATAAGAGAAAAGAATAAACTGCCACCCACACGCGGTTTGCAAGCTGGAAATAAAATGCAATTGTTATATTTCTGTATATTTATTTCTTTATAAGTATCAGCCTTGTCTATCTCCAGAGAATGGGTCTCTGTGCTTTAGTGTGGAGAAAACACTGCAATTAATTTTGAATAGAAATATCCTTTTGTGGTTTTTTCATTAATTGAGATCTTAGAGCCACAATTTCCATTAACTTTGCTGGCACTAAGTATTGAGACACCAGATTTGAGGGACAGAGATAGGAGTATTTATGGAAACCAGAATGGCAAAAAATATTCATTGGAAGTACAACTCACACGTCCAACCAGGAAAAAGAAATACTGCCAGGCAGCCAGTCCAACCAGTGATAACTTGAAAAGCAAATATTGGCTATCCACAAACAATTTACATAGCAAAGATCATCTGGACAACATGAGCACTATAATACTCTCACATAGCAAATATTTGTTCATTAATTTGACTATTTTTGTATTGTGCTTTAAACAAACATTTGGAATATATTTTTATTTTCTCCACTTTTACCAAACTTGAGTTCCAGATTGGTGCATCTGAGATCCAGATTGGTGTATCTAAGTTACAGATGTAAAGACTAAGCCAAATAGTGTGTGGCTTGATATGCTGTGGGTGTAGAAACATCAGTGGTAAGTAAAAACAGTGGCCAGCTTGAATCAAGGGTTTTGATTAATTTTCTAATTCATACGAGATCACAAGCCTTGTTGATTTTGGTGTCTCTTCAAGACACCTGCATCTAGAGTACTGCCTTCAAGTGGGCAGATATCTGACTGTTAATTGTCACTGTGAACTGTTTCCATGACAAAGAGATTAAAAATATAAGAAAACAAGAAAACGTTCTCAGTTTGAATTATTATGGAGTGGCCTATCCTACCAAGTGGTCAGACAAGTACAACCAACTCCCTGTTTTAAAGGCAACCCCCATTTGTAGCAAATCAAACCTCAATTCACATCAGTAGAAAAGGTGGAAGAGTTCTGTCTCAGATTACTTCCTTCAACTAGTTTATCAGTATTTTGATGGGTTAATCCTTCCTAAGACCACAAAAATAATGAAACTAGCCTTTAGATGGTTGAGAAAAACTGCAAGCTCTACCGTCTAGGCCAGGACTTTTCCACAGGTCACACTACATGGTGCACCAAAGCAGCCAAGGAGCCATGCATATATCTCTTCAAAAGTGCCTATTCAGGCATAAATTGCTGTCCTCAGCAGTGACAGTTTCAAGGATGGCACAGATTCCCAACAGGATTTGGTAGCTCTTGCTCCTGACAGCAGCAACATCAAATAAAACAAAGATGGACACATGCTACTTTGGAAATCAAAAGCCAAACTTAGTACATTTTAAGCACCTTTCAGTGTGCAATCATGTTTTGGGTTTGTTTTTATCAGAAGTACAAAGAGACAGGTTACAAATTCAGGATGATTTGATTTAAGGATTTCATATGCCTATAGGAAGAAATACCACAGTATTCCAAATCTTGCTCAAATCTCCACATGAAGTGAATGATTTCACTATAAATAGATGTAACCTACACTTCTACATACATTATTTTTTCATTTACGTGACGTATTTTTGTTTATATAAATATGAAGTTGTTCATGCAAAGATATTTCACTATTTGAACACTTTTGTAAACTGTTCCCTTGCAATCTGTTACATACAATTTTTTACCTGTGCTCCAAGAAGTTATTCTGCACTGAGTTTTTGGCTCTGAATCAGGAAAGCAGCCTTTGTTAGGAACAAACTTAAGGCATTTATAGTTATATTAAAACAACTGGTTTTAATTGCAGGTTTTTCTGGCTTTGTATCCAGGTAGGAAAAAAAAAAATCTCCCATGAAGATCCCCACTTACTATAGGAGCAATAAAATACTATTTATATTAAGTGTTACTATCAGTTTGTGGTCCACTGAGATGTTCAGTAACCAGTTTAAACTGACAGTGAATAAGCTTTCCTTCCTCAAAGCAAGAGACAGAACATGGAGAAAACAGCACCTGTGATCCTTCTTGGAATTCTGCAACCAGTTTAACCATTAATTATGTTATTGAAGAGTACAAGCAAATACAGCAGCATTGTCATGACAATGAGATACAAAACTTTCCACATCTCAATCTAACCTCCCCATCTTTTATCAGCCGTAAAATCCAAATGAAGGAACTTAAAAGGCAGTTTACAGGACTTCTCTCACCTCCACTTGAAACAGGGGCTAACTGATGTCTGGTGAGACTGCATCCTTCTTTCTCTACGGTTAGGTTTGCATTGCAGAAATTGTGTTTCATTGACTCATAGAGCTGAATGTCTGAATTAGGATTAGAGCCAAACCGAGAGCTGCTGTGCCACAGCTCCCTCAGCAGAGCAGAGAATGATGCTGAATGCCTGGACACTCCACATTAGTGAATCTGTGGCATGTATTTATTCATAACAAGACTGTGCTGAGGACCTAGTTTGCTTGTTAAATTAATGGAAGTTGGAGAAACTAAAAAGAAAATCCTGGAGGGGTTTCATTTCTGTGCCTACTTAGTTGGATCAGTAATTCCTTTTATTTGCATTTCTTTTCTCCTGGCTGTATAACTGGATGAATTTGTTTTAGATTATTTTCCTATTAACTAAAATTTCCCAGAGGTCCCTGGTATTTGCATTCAGCTATTTCAGTAGCAGATATAACAGTGCACTGAATAGACCATCTACTGAAACAATGAAGTTGTGAGGAAATCAGACACATGTTCCCTACAGATGTTTGACCTAAGGCATATTGGAGTTGCCAAATCCACCTTTGGGTCACACTCTTCTCCATCTGGAGATCTACAAACATTGGGCCAAATGCAAGGAGTGATTTATAAACTGGGTAGCCCTACTAAAGTCAACTAGCAATCTTGACTTTAAGTGCCAAAATCAATGCTGTAAGTGCTAAGAACTTGCAGCCAACAAAAAAGACTCCAGTTGGGACTTTCTGGCACTCTGTATCTCTGAAAATTGGGACACCATGAATGCTTATATGTTAAGTTTAGATGTTCTGACTTTCAAATCCATATTCACACCTCCAGGCTTAGTCAAACCTCTCTTAATCTTTGTTTTCCATATTCTCTGCAGTGGCAGGAATGGGTTAGAGGAATATGCCAGTACAGGACAGACCTGCCATGAAAACCAGCAAGCCTAGTAGATGGGCTTGTTCTTTCATTCACTGTTCAGTCCCTTCTGATGCATCTCATTGCTCTCACAGGACTTAGAGCAGTTAATGAGAGCTTTACCCTTTTGATCAACTTTATCCATGCTCCTCCTGCTTTAGCAAGATCTGCATCAAAGGGAATCTACCCACTGTATCCCAGAAGAACTGGATAGCATGTGCCATCCACCTAGGGCCGAAAATTCTGTCTCATTAAAATCACAGGTAACTTTATAATAGAAGTTTCCCCCTTAAACTTAGAAGACAAAAAGTCCCCACCTTGTAAGTAATAAAAGATCTCAATTTAAAAGCCTTATGCTATTATGCATCAGAGGAAAAGAACAGGAGAGTTCGTGGATCACAGGGATTCTGAGTAAATGGCACAAAGGACTGAGTCCTCCTTGCTGACTATTTTATACTGAGTGAAACTTTTGCAGAAATTTAGTGTTGTTTCCATGATGTGATAATGAGGCTGATACCCATTTGGTGGAAAGGTTGTGTTCAGGGACATTAACAACTCATCTGCTTTCCCCTTCCACTTTTCCCAACTGATGTAATTGCTTTTATTATGTTTTATATAGTTTATGTATTTGATTAGGTACATTGGAAAGTTCAAGAAACTCTGGGCCACTCATTTAAACATTTACATTTTGGTGCAGGAAAAAGGGAGTTTGATGAAAACACTGTGTCACTACGAATGTTCCTCCTTCTCCATTTTGAAAATCTAGTTTTCCTTTTTGCAGCACTTTGAAATAGGCTTATTAGTCCACTGAGGGAAATAAACAGCTGGAAGTAAACATTTTCCAACTGCTGAAGAAACACTGTTTCCTAAGCCATATGCAAGTGGTCACCAAATAAATGCATAAGGGAAAACCAGTTCTTAGCCTGGATCTATGCCTGTGCTAATGAAGATATCAACAGTAGAGGGCTAGCTGAGCCATTTTTCAAGGATCATCAGACATCCAGCTTCTTAATCATGTAGTGGTTGCTAAGACCAGCAGCCAACACTGTGCTCCAAGCTGTACAGGGCAGTACTCATCACAGAGTCTAAATTTGGCATACCAACAGTATCCAGCAACTCACTGGATGTTTAGAAGACATCCAGCGATGCACTTGATGGGTGGTGAAAGCCAGAGCTGTTTGTGAAGTGCTAGGAAATTAGTTTTCCAAGATCAGCGCGTTTGAAGGAAGAACACAAAAAGGAATACACAATAAGCACCAAAAGAATTGACTGACAGTTTGAAGGAAAGTGGCACATTCTTGAAGGTCTGCTGCAGATGATGTTATTTTGCATATCCTTTTCAAGAGTGCTTACATAAACTGAGCTTCATGTGTGTAAAGAAATAGTTAGGAAGAAGAACTGGTAGTCCATGGCCAATACAGTTTTACTCATGCTACAGAACTTCTTGTCTACAGTGGAAAAAAATGGTAGAATCATAGAATCATCCTGGTTGCAAGGGACCTTGAAGATCATCAAGTCCAACCATAACCTAAATCCCCCTGCCATAACCTAGTTTACCCGTTCAGTGCTTAGTGTGTGCAATAAGGAATTTCAGTAAAGTTCAGATCAAACAATTCTGAAGCAAAACCAAGAGTGTGTCATTAGCTGTGCTGTCACTGTGCTCAGCTAGAATGAAACTCACCCCACATGAAAGAATCCATCCACAAGGCCTCATGACAGTATGGCCAGGCACATTAACCCACAGGCACAGCCCAGAGAGACTGAAAAGAGTGTCGGACTGGAAGAGTCACCAGCAAGAGGCTGCAGGTGGTCTCTGTGCACTGCAGAGAAAACCAGCAAAGATAAAAACCTGTAGGACAGAGGTGGCTGTGGCTGGAGCACTGAAGCAGCTTCAGCAGCCTGTGTACATTTGGGAAGAAACATGGGAGGTTGCTATTTGTGAGGTCTGACAGTTCAGCTAATAAGGGATGGAAGAGCCTGAAAGAGGCTTTTCCTGAGCAAAGGAAGAGCCCCACAACCCTGTTTAGCTAGGTATGGTTGACATCCTGCTCTGTTCTCTGAAATGCAGTATAGTCCTTCCTCTGGACATGTGTCTGACCAGCTTCACTGGCTGTGGCAGGTGAGGAGGGACAGCCAACAGGATCATGAACACACTCAGCAGGATGTAGTTATTCCCTGAGGGCAGCATTTAGCACACCTAACACAGCTTTAGATGAGATCCACTTTTACCTGCTTTAGTATTTCCTTATTTTGAAGTTTCCTCCTCTGTTCTCCAAAAACATACCTGAGACTGCTCTGTAGCCTGGTGCTGAACTCCTGGGGAAGAAATAGATAAAGAAACAGACTCAAAAGGATTTACAAGACATATACAAACTGAAATATCTTCACATACATTTGGATGAAAGCCATGCTGTGTCTGGGCAACTCTTGAATGGAAAAAAAAATTGTTAAATAGATTAATCATAAACCCATAAGGTGAGATTTGAGCAGCACCAGTTAGAGGCCAAAAGGCCAGAAAGAGAAGAGGTGTCATGAAGAGAGAAGGATGGTAATTAAGCAGCTGCTTGAAACAAATGAAGAAAGAAAGAGGATGAAGAGCTAAATTAATTCAGAGACTCAGAGAATGGCAGATTTGTGATGAGTTTCATTCTGGAAGACACTAACTTGACTTGATGCAGAAGGCCAAAGTGTAGCCAAAAAAGGCCAGATTGAAATGGAGTCAACAGGTCCAGCAATGTGACAAAATTACAGTTGCAGCAACAGAGGCAAACTAAAATGGAACTCAATAAGGGCAGAAATACAAATTGAGAAACGAGATGGGCAGGGCAAGAACTCTAGCAACACTGAGGAAGCAAAGAGGAGACAGGAGGAAGTATTAACAGATGTGGGAAAAAAAGTATCCTGCCTGAGAAATAAGAATTTAAGAAGAAAAAAAAAAGAGGAAAACTGGGTATCAGGTCTCTGGTAGAAGCTGATGTACTTGTTGAAAGGTAAGAAATATTTTTGTTGTTGTTGTTTATTTTTTTCTCCTCCATTTACCCTATTATGAAATACAGACAAACAGGGACAGAAGACAAAGCAGCACAATAAAACCTATGAAAACAAAAATAGACAACAAGTGATGTGCATTTTGTGGCTGCAGCAAAACCATCAGAAGGCCTAATTCTCTTCTCACAACTTCTGCTGTAGAACCAGAATCACCAAAGATCTAGGAAAGACAGAAGACAAGTTAGAAATCAGGAAAAGAGAGATTACATTCATCCCTTGGAAAAAAGTCGAGGTGCCTCATAGGACCAGAGCACACATTCTGCCACTTGGACTTGTCAGTAGAGTCTCTAACTGCTCAAGTTGATGCATCCCTTGTAAGATACAATAAGGATGCAGAATAAATAGACAAACTGATCAGTGGTGACAAGCTCTGTAGGCAAACTTCTGATAATCACTGCCACTGATAAAACTCGTTTTCTTTTTCAACTGCAACTGTGGCAGGAAATATAATCCTAGTATAAACTTTTATATATATTTGGTGCAATATCAGACTGCAGTAAAGCACAAGCATTAGGTGTAGGGGGAGTCAGCACCAGCAGCTAAGGCGCAGGCAGAGGAAGGAACATGCCTTTTTAGTGATTTACCACATTCTCATCAGGTATTACTGGCAGTGGAATTACAGTCCCAGAGAGCAGTCTAAAGGGGGATTTGAGTGGCAGAGACATACGAGCATGGCAGGGATTCTGGAACAGCTAGGCCTAATAAAGGGCAGAGCCAAACAGCTCCAGCATAGCACCGTGCTGAAGCCACTGTTCTGCTTGCAGGCCTCATGCCAGTATTCCTGCAGGGTGCTGCCCTGTGTCATGTAAACATGTCTGCTGGGTATCCGTGGCACTGTGCTGCACCCAGTGGTATGGACAAATACCAAGCTTCATGGAAAGCTATGAATGTTTTGGGGCAGCTGGGCTGTTTGGGTTTTTTCAGTTCAGTTTTGAGCACACTTCAGCTGATCCTTGAGTTTAAATAAGGTAAACCTGACTGTTTAAAACAGGTCCATGTCTTAGCTTGTGTCTCCCAGGCTCAGCAGTGATTCTCCCTAAGACAAGGAAAGCTTCCTTCACTGCTGCAGCTCTCTGGGCAGTTAAATATGCATGTGGCCAAAGTCAGTCCTCGTAAAACCCAATTGACTTCATTCAAAAAACTCCTATAAAGATGACTGATGTCATTGGAGTCCCACCAGGGATGAATTTGGCCCATGCCATTCCTCCTGTTTAGTCATTGGATAGGAATGTAGAGAAGAAATGCATGCTGGGCTCTAGGACTCCATCTCTCAACAAAACTGCCAGGGCTGAAAAAGAATTACACGTAAATATAAATTTGTCTTGCACACTCCATTAGATCTCCCAGATCAGCCACTGCTTTCAGCTGCTCAGGTATGCATCAGGATATCTCCTTTCACTACTAAGGGTGAGCAAGAGTTTCTACATGAGTGTGCCAGGCCTCTTGGGAGCAAAAGCAGCAGTGTTACCCTCAACTTACAGATGAAGAAACCAAAACAGGGAGCTGAAGTTACTTGCTTCAGCTCACATGTGGTGACAGAGGTAGAAGAGGTATTGAAACTTCAGTACTTATGGCTCCTCACCACTTAGGCCGTGTATTCTTGTGACATATCTTTTTAATTTCCCTCTCCTTTCTCCATCTCCCTTCTCCCCTGCCCCCAACCCCATCAACATTGTCTGTAGCCACACAACTGGGAAGCTGGGATTAATCCATCCCTAGGGAAACAGGGATTAATATACAACTCATGCGGAACCTTTAAAAACCCAATGATTTGTGGTCCCCTTTTCAGAGGCACATGTAATCCACAGCTGAAAAGTAACTATTTGCTGTTCCAGTGCACATTTTGAGAGAGGCTCTTGCTCAGTTTCATTAATGTACACCGAAGACCCCATCTGACAGGATTTCTTCCTGCACCCAACAGAAAAACAGGCTGAGAAGGCTGTGCAGAATCAGGCTCTTGTGGAGTAGTAACATTTTATGGGCAGAAAAAGAATGACTGGAATGCAAAGGGGGAAAAAGACAGAGAGAGAGATGTGCCAAGACAGCTTTACATTTTCTCCTGTAACTGGAAATAGTTAAAAAAAAAAAAAAAAAAAGAAAAAATATATCATAATCTGTTTCCCTTGTAAATCTTGCAGGAAGAGACAACTAGAGTCAGGTGCTCTGGTTTTTACTCTTGCAAACTCCTATTCACTGATGTTTTTATGATGAAAATGCAAAATGTAAAGCAACTGTGAAAACAGAATCAGCTCTCGAATGGAAGACAGAGGCCCAAGTAAGTTTTATTCACTGCATGAATGTCAGATCGAAACACATGCAAAGAGAGAAAAGAAAAAGAAAGGGGAGATAATTCCTCATTTAAACTATTATCCTGATTCAAAAGGCGCATTTCCCACCTAATTCCATGCATCTATTTTAGGGGTTAGCACAAGTTACCTCCTCTGACTGTCATGAATTCATCTCTTCTTTGCTTTCCTTGGAATCACTGAGCTGATACTGCCTAACAATGTTTGAAACACTGGAAGGAACAGGCAAACTGTTCACCAGTCTGAGAGCCTGACCAGAGGGATAGCCTTTGTTTGCACAAGGTTAAAGCAGCCTTCTGGGTAGTGGAAACACACAGGCTAATAGACGTAGCACAGTTGACATGAAGAGGCTCTGTGTGCATCCTCTGCTCACTTCTGTCCACGTAATTTTAATGTCCCTGTAATTCTGATTGTGTCCGTTCTGGGGATTGTTTTGTTGTTGTTGTGCTTTTTTAATTGCACATTAAAAAAAATACGTGTTCAAGGAAATTCCTGGCATTCAGATCGCCAGGCCTTATAAACGGAACGCTTCTCATGCCCAGAGGGGAGGAGCAGTTTCTCCACCTTCATGACCCCACAGTTATAATGGTTCCCAGGAACCAGTAACTGACACGGTTTCTTACCTCGCTGCGGGTGTTTCAGTCTCCTGGTGTTAAGGAGATGGTGGAGTGACCGTGGGAAAGCCTTAGTGGAGTGACTTTGCATCCTTTCCCCCTTCCCTTTGGACCTAACTCGGACTTCTGCCTCGTAGTCACGACCCCTGAAAAACGACTGGCTCCAAGAGACACAAGCCTTCACTTTCTCCCTCCACGACAGAACCCGGGGAGCATCCCTGTTCCTTTACCCTGTGCCACTAGAAGGACATCGGGGATCTTCTCTCTGAATCTCCTTTGCGAAGAAGCGCGCGGGGGCGGCGGGGGGAGGGTGATGTACGTGTGTGTGTGCAATGAACCGCTCAGCCTTGGGGCTGGCAGCTGAGGCCGCGTCAGTGCTGGGGGCCGCAGGTCGCTCCTCGGAGAGGCGCGGGCTGCCCTGCCCGTGTCCCGGCAGCCCCGCACGCCGGCGGCAGCCGCGGACCGCCCTGCGCGCTGGCGGGGGCGGGCGGCCTTTTCCAAGGAGAGTGAGTTCCGCGGGTACCGACCCGCGCGGAGCCAGGCGGCCGCTCCCGCTGGGCTTCCGCGCAAGGAGAGGCAGTTTAAACCCCGACGGAGGAGAGAGGGCGGGGAAGGACCTTCAGAGGCAGAACAAATTGCTCCCGAGGGACGCTGCAGAGGGAAAAAGGAGCCCGATCCGGCTCAGCAAGGCGAAGCAAGAGCAGCAAAGGGATTCTCCTGGCTCCTGCCGGGCTCAAACCGCAGAGCTCCGCGCTCAGTCCGCACACGCGGAAGGCCAGCCCAGGCTCCCTCAGGCTTAGTTTCACCCCCGCGCTATCCTAGCTTGTACCGAGCGGTTGGTGTTCAGATGCCTGGTAAGACAAAACCAAAAGCCTTTACGCGGAGAGGAAAGCGAGTGGCGGGCGGCGAGCAAAGCAAAAGTAAGCCGGGTGCAAGCTCTTGCTGTGCTCACAGCTCCGGGGCTGGATACGCGCAGCAGCCTCACTCTGTCCTCCTGGCACCCAAGGGCCTTCCCACGCGGAACGTGGGTTCTGCAGCCCGTCCAGCAAGTGCCTTTCAATCCCTTACGGTGCCCTCGAACCGGTGTCCAATAAAAACAAAAAAAAAAAAAGAGGGGGAGAGAGGTTTCTCCCCCCCTCCTCTTACACTAAATAAGTTACAAGCGCAATTTTCGCCCTGTCGTTGATAGGATTCCTTGACCAAATAAAGAAATATTTTCTAAAAGCGGAGCGGGGAAGGGGGAAAGGGACCGCTTTGGACCCAGCGGTTTGCGGCATCAAATCTTCCGCGTTCCGGCCGCGCAAGAACCGTCGGGGCGGATCCGATGTTACCTCGGGCGTGTAACCGCGCTAATTTGCGGGAGGTTTTTCTTATCGCGGGCGGCAGTGACTTGAGACGGGGGAAAGAGGGTGGAGGGTTTGCCGGGGGGACGAGAAAGGACGGCAAGAAGCGCTTCAAAAGGCTCAGGCGGGTCCCCCAGTCCTGAACGCGCTCCCCCGTCTCGATCCAAAGCGGTTTCGCAGTGGAATAAACATCCCTGATCTAAGACAGCTGCTGGGAATCAAAGGCCGCCCCAATCAGCGCTGAACCGGTCGAAGATGCGACTGAAAAATTCCTGCTCCTGGCAAGGGAAGGGTGGGAGAAGGCGGCTCTTCCCGCAGCGCCTTCAGGCTGTGAAAGCAGCAACACTTTGCCCATTATTCATCTGATTTGTTTTATAACACTTCTGACACCTAATCTTATCAGCTAATACCTAAGCTTTAGTTACCCAAGACGATTCCCGCCCCCCCCCTCCACACTAGCAGCAAAATTATTTGACTCCCTGAAGATCTGTTTGCTTTTTTCAGCCTTAAAAAAAATTTTTTAAAAAATTAAAAAAAAAAGGAAAAAAAAAGGGGGAGAGAGAGAAAAATAAAATTAGGACTGGGAAAATTAGGACTGGGAAAATTAGGACTGGGAAAATTATAAGTGGGAAAGCTTATACGCAAAGATCCAGAATTTCTAAGCCTGGTAGAAACAAGCACTGACGAAATAATCAAGTTTACTAAAGAAAATAATACTAATTGGAAAAAAATTAACACATACGTAGTCCACACAGACTTGCCTGTAAAATAACGATTTATTTTAATACTTAAAAAACACACACAATCCAGTGATAAATGTCAATTACCAATAATCAGCATAAAGTGCCAAACAGCCATACAACATTTTTTTTGTTTTGTTTTGTGTTTTTTGTTCTGTTTTTTTGATAGTTTGTTTGGTGTTTGTTTTTTGGTTTTTTTTTAATAAACAAATCTTACTGGAATGTCTCTTAATTTGAATACACTGTTCAGAAAGCCAGCATTTAAAAAAATATGCTCTCAGGTTGAGATTTGTTCTCTGTCCTCAGGACGCACGAAGACTTTAAAGTACCACGTTGTGAAAACCGTCAGTTGGACGTTTTTGCCATCTTTCTTTCCTCTGGGTTTTTGGAAATTAAGTCCACGAGTCACAAACCTTCTCACAGCGCACTAGACCACAAGGCAAATAATAAGGTCTCCGAGTCGCACCAACACTGACTTGTCCCAAACACCGGCGACCCGCAGGTCTAAGATCTGGATGAGTTTTCTAGCACGTGATAGGACTCCTCACTTGAGAGATTTAGGTCATTTCCAGACATCAATTTGCTTCTCCTTTTAAGAAAACAAGCTAACGAGTTGCCTTTCTCCTTGTCCCGATGGTGCTGTGATGAGAAACCACTGTTTCAGTTCTTAATCGCCTTCTGGAGTTTTCTGTATTTCCTGAAGTGTAAAAATAAGAAGCTTTATACAGTCAAAAAAAAAAATTAAAAATTAAAAAAAAATAAAATAAAACAAGAGGTTGGGGGTTAAAAAAAAAAAAATGGTAATACTTTTGGAAGCTACGATTTTGGGGGGGTTTGTTGGGATTGGGGGCAGGGAGACCTGTGGGTTTCTGGTTGGGTTTAAAGAGATTCCTGTCCAACACGTGAGCACCACCTTTTGGCATAAAGTTTATCAAAGCCACACAAGTCAGCTCGCACTCTTTGCATCACTCATGTATATTTGAAATGCAAAAAAAAAAAAATTAAAAAAAAAAAAAAATATCGTTTCACCCACGACTTAGGAAGTTAGTTGCTTGGACTGGGGAAGGGGGGGGATTGTGTGGATTTTGCTCTTTTCTAAAGCACAAACAAAAACAAAACAGAAAGTTCAGTGCTTCCATCCTGAAAGTTTTGTTTCTGCTGTTGTTTTGGTGTAAAGTCTGAAAAAGGGAGGAAAAGTTCATAGAAGCTGGAGATTCAGCACTTAAGTTTGGCAGGTTTCAGTTCCTTTACTTGCGTGTGCAGTGTCTTGTGGACAGCTAGTGTTCTGGACTGGCAAAATCCTTTCCCGCATTCTTGACACTTGAAAGGCTTTTCTTTAGAATGGATATATCTAGGGAGAGAAAAACAATCGAGATGTCAGAAATCACCAGCCTGAACTCAACCTGACGGAGGACGCGCCGGGGATTATTGCACCTACTGCTGAGACCAAGAGGGCTGGGGTGAGGCACCGGGGTGGTCATTCTGTGTGGGTGTGCAAGAAGGGAGGGGTTGGTGGTGGTTTGCAGGGGTGTCTTCTGAGGGATAAAAAGTTTCTAACTTCGAGATCACCAAGCTGTGTGTCTTTATGACACTTCTGAATGACCACAGAGGCAGAGAGAGGACACATGAGGATGCAAATGGAGGGTGGGAACATCTGTGGGAGCTCAGAAGGAGGCTGTGCAAGTCGTTTGTGTGCAGCAAGTGAGTACAACAACAGGCCTGTCTTCCAAGGGGAGTTATCTGGGCTCCTCCACCAGGAGTGGGCAGAGGAAAACCTAGAGACAACACTACCTGCTGACCAGGGATGTAACTTTTCTTACAAGCACCTTCATGAGTGTATGTGGGTAAGCAGTAGAGTATGAATACACAAGGAAAAAAATGACAGAAGAGTAATTACCTGTGATCCCTCAGGTGATCCTGTCTTCTGAAGGCCTTGTGGCAGATGTCACATGTGTAGGGCCGTTCGTCAGTGTGGGTTCTTTCATGAATCAAAAGGTTGTAGGACTTGGTGAAGTGCCTGCCACAGAATTTACATACGAACTCCTTCTTGGTTTTGGATGGTAACCTTCCCCGTGTGGGTTTCTTCTCTGGAGAGAGTTTAGTCACCTCAAGCAAAGACCCCAGCCCTGGGGGGGACCCCTGACTGTCTGCCTGTCCCAGTTTAGAGTGGTCCTCTTGTGTGGCAGCCACTGCCAAGTTGGCAAAGTCGAAGCGGGGTTTTGCTTTGAGGGTCACATTGGTGGCCTCTTGCTTGGGCTGGATGACGTGTGGGAAGAGCGGGAAGGTGGGCAGCTGGAACCTCGCGTCCACCAGGCTGGACACGCTGGGCACCTTGGAGAAGGAGGAGCGGGGCAGGTGCATGGCTGGGTACCCCAAAGTCCACTGGTGCAGGTGTACGGCGTGCAGGGCGCTGAAGCCGTAGAGGTTGGAGAGGTGGTCAGAGGGCACAGCAGGCAGCCCGTTGAAGGCTTGCAGGAAGGAGTAGTTGGTGAGCTGGAGGGAAGGGTGGATAGGCACTGGGGCCGGCAGGGTCTTACTTCCCATGGTGGAGGATCTTGGGAACAGGGGAGGAAAAGATCTGGAAAATAAAGATGAAGAGGGGTGGAGGAAAAGGTGGGTTTATGTGAAGATAAAGGCAGAGGTAATTTCTCACCTCATTCCTTATTAAAACCCTTCTCCAAAACCACAGGAGGAGGTTGACTCGGACTTGAAGAGGCCTGATCAGCTCTTGGCTGCAAATTTATCCACACAGGTCTCCAGACTCTCCCTCTCCCTATTGCTTGCACACAAAAGTTGTACCCAATCCACAGCCATTCACCCCCCAACAGCATCCCTGCGCCAGGTAGGCCTCCAGTGATCTTCACAGAGACAGTAAATTGATGCCAGTTTGGCCCACGAATCTCAGGTTTTTCCTATGTAAAATCCTTTCTGGGTTCCCTCAGCCTTTAGAAAATGGTGGGAGACTGCCCACTACGTCTGTTGACAAAAGCTGCCTTTAGCCCTGACCCTTAAGGTGGCACAGGGAGGGCTGCAGAGACCTCTCTGCCCCTGGGTTGCTCACCTCCCTGCAGTCAGCCAAGCCTCTGCCTCTGGGGTGGTGGAGGCAGTTGGGTGCTCAGAACTGCACATCCTCCCTCATTCACCAAAAAAACCCCAAAACCAAACAAAACCCCCCTATTTTTTTAAAATTATTATTTTTGTTGGGGGAAAAGAGCCGACAGCCCTCTTATGTATTGCAAAAAGAAATGTGAAAATGCCATTTGAGTGACAAATCTGAAGTGCCATTTGCTCTCCTCAGGGGGAAGTGCCTGGCTTCAAGCTCATGTCCTAATCCAGACAATCAGTTAATTAGAACTCTTCAAAAGGCAAAAAAGGCAAGGGCTGGAGGGACCCTTCCCATGGGAACTCCCAGCCCACCAGCTGCAGGGTTTCAGGACCACAGCCCTTCCCTGGGCTGGGTTCCACCACTCTGCTCTCTGTTTTAGGGTCCTGCCAAGCCCCCAGCCTCTCGCTCTGGGCCAGATCTGTACCCGTTCCACCCCACAAGGTGGAGGAAAAAATGCTGCCAGGCAGTAGCATCAAGGCACATCTGGCCCTGCCTGCAAATTCAGCCGCTGTTGCTGTCGACCATTTGGCAGGAGATTTCTCCTGAGGGCTGGTGGCGGGGGTGCAGCTTCCCCTCTTTGTGGGTGTGAGACAGCACCCATGGTTTTTGGAGGCATCACATCGCTGCAACTCAGGGAGCCTCCTCCTTACTCCTCAGCCCACAGCTTGCACTCACTTTCCCCCAAGTGATCTCTGGGATTTGGCCTTGGCTAAGCTTCCTTTCTGCAGGATCCCCATAGGGTTCCCATAAAGTCCCTGCGGGGTGCCCATAATATCCTACAGATTAGGTGCAGGGCTCCCACAGGATCCACACAGGATCCCCATAAGATCCCCTATAGGGTTCCTGCCGAGTCACTGTAGGATCCCCTCAAGATCCCCACAGAGTCCCACCAGGATCGTTGTGGCACTCAGCCTGGAGGGTCACTTCATCCACATGCAAAGAGTAAAGCCCCTCTGGGGGCAAAAAAAGGCAGCAAAGTGCTGCAGAGGAGTAATCGTCCCTCTGGAGACAAGGGGTGGAAACTGGTGGCGGAAAAGATCTGAAGACCAGGGAAACAATCTGATTTATATGTGGGCTGTTGCCTGGACCAAGGAGCTGTGGCTGGGAGGGTGTGAGAGGGGGAAGATTTCTCTGAGCAGCTCTATATGCCGGGTCCACCTTTCACACCACTTTACATAAATCAGCAGCAGGAAGAGAGACCCAAACCTTGGAGGAATTCCATCGCAATGACCCAGAAGAAAAGATTGTGACATTTTGCCTTTTTTAATTGGGTACATTTTGGACAGTGGCCGGTTGAAAAAAATGTACACATTGCATTCTGCTCCCTCTCCTTTCTTGTTTTCCTCTTTTTTTTTTTTTTTTTTTTCCCTCTTTCTCTTTTGTTTTGTTTTTTAAACTGCTAAGGGCCAATGAACCAACCAGACTACTTTGTTGTTCAACTGGGGAAAATGTTTTATTTTATTAGTGCTGCTCATATGCCAGGCGAGTTCACTTTG
Source organism: Apus apus (assembly GCF_020740795.1). NCBI lineage: Eukaryota > Metazoa > Chordata > Aves > Apodiformes > Apodidae > Apus > Apus apus. Next base: position 113,952,875 of record NC_067284.1, on the reverse strand, counting down.
CATCACAAATACCTCAATCCATGACCCTGAGAACAAAGTACGTGGAAAACACTCTTGTCCGTGTACCTGAAATCTCTGTTTCTGTCACAATGGCTCCGTGTCTGTTTTCCTGCCTAGGTCACCCTAGATCTCTCAACCATGAAACATGCTGTTGCAAACTGAGTTAATTTCTGGGCTTATCCCTCTTGCTTTCTTTGTATCCTAAAAAAAGCATTCAATGTGGAATATTTCAGCAAAAATCGACTATGGTAATTTGGGTAAATTCTTGCTCGATAATATAAAATAAATAAATAAATACATAAAAATTCTATTTCGATTTCCTAAATGAAGAAGGGGGCAGAAACCAAGGAGAAATACAGTCGTGTCATAATAGCACCCATTGCACCTACAGCTATTTTGCTAGAGCAGGTCGATTATTATGATATAAAACAACCAACCAACCAAACCAAAACGAAAACAACAAAAAATCCACCCAAACAAAAATTAAATAATAATAATTTTTAAAAACAGACACGAAGAAGAAGAGGAAAAAGAAAAGGGGGGGAAAAAAAAAAAAAGGGGAGGGGGGGAAGAAAAAGAAGAAGAAGAAGAAAAGGGGAGGTGGGAACAGAGTGTTCACGTTACTACAAGTTTCTTGGCACTTCTCCAGAAATGTAAGCTACACTTCTGCTCTGTGCGACCGGGATAGTCAAAAATACAGGCGAAGAACAGAGTGTTTCATGAAGAAGTCCCCTCTCTTCGGGACATCAAAGCCAACGCGTTTCACAGCGCAGTGACTCTCTGCTCTCCCTCTTGCCCGCAGAGATCAACGTTTCTTTGATTTCGGTGTCACCTCCACCTTTAATTCTATTTCATGTAAACAGATTGTTATCGGGGCTTCTTTTTTATTTTTTTTATTATTATTATTTTACAGCAAAAGACCCCTCGATTTCTCTGCTTGAATTCCCCCCGTCACAATAAAACTGTGCGGGGTTTTCTTTTTTTTTTTTTTTTTTTTTTACGCAAACGAGCTCGGTGAGTAATTAAGAACAAACCACTTGTGTTCTGACTGAAACAAAACCCACTCGTGCCAAGATAAATTTACCCTACGAAATAGGATCATAAACTTGAAAGACTACATCTGTCTGCAGCTTTCTTACCCTTTGTCCTGTTTGAAGATACGGTAATGCTATTGTCCAGTTGCCATTGTTTTAAGACCATTGTAATCTTAACCTTCCAGATTAAATTCTACCTCCCCTATATGCCAAAAAAAGAGAGAAAAACAAAAATCCAGCCGGCTTTTTTAGCATAGCAAGAGGCGAAACGAAATGGATTATATTTTTTTTGTTGTTAAGAATTCTTGTGGCTAGGCAGTATTTTTCCTTTCTACCTTGAATTATCAATTTCCGATGTGTCCTTTGAAAGGGATATTTGTTACATTAAATACCTGACTCATAAATAATGAGGTTTGCTAATTAGTTCCACATGGGAGAACGGAGGAGGTAAATTACCCTGAGAACGTTGCTTATTTTTCCAAACATGATAAAGTAGCGGGCATAAAATGCTGCATTCTTGGGATAGCCTCAAACTGCAGCAATCGGGTTCATCTGTCAAAAAAAAGCCCCCCTGTTTTGCTTGAATCCTTTCAAGTCTGGTAGCCCTGTCCTTTCGGCTGCATCGCGTCGGTGTGCAACAGTTTGCCACCAGGTCGGCTACTTATTTTGTCCCCTTTGAGGGGACGGGGTTTTCCCTTCCTATCAGTTGGAGCGAGGAAATAGAGCTTACAATTTATCTGTGTTTGGGAAACTAACTGGAAAGGGAAGAAAATTGCCCTTTCGCTCCGCATTATTCGAGCGTGGTGCTCTTGAGGAATAAAGCGCATTGTTCGGCACAGATTTATTCAAAGTATTAATGAAGTGTGCAGAATCTATTAAAGCAGGTTTATTCGGGGCTAATTGAGCGTGAAAGAGTTAATTGCTAACATTAATGAGGACTGGAAGGGCTCAGGCAGTATGCGCCTTGGATATCTCCCCTCAATCCTTATAAAATCATCATTCACATTTTATCACGAAATCAGTGTTGACAAGTTTCTCCAGACCACCATTGCGAAGGAGCGGGAACGCGGCCTCGCAGTAAGAGGAATGAATAATAATAACAGCAAAATAACCGGGGTCCAACCGCAGCAGCGCTCGCTACGCTGCCCGGGGCAGCCCTTCTCCAAAACAACAACAAAAATATCCCCGGGCCAGGATCCTGGTGGGCCAGGAGGGATGCGAGCCCCTCGGCGGGAGGTGGGTGCGGGGCCAGGCTCCCCAGTCCTCTCCCTGCAGAAGTTTTTAGGTGCGATTGGGAGTTTTGACCTGTATGGTTTGTTTTGATCCCCTCGGGTGTAGAAACGCTCCCCGCGCAAGGTTCATCCTCGCTGTCCCCCCACCTAGAGAAACAACCGGTCCCCTCCCCTGTGTGCAGGAAGAAATCGTCCTTCCCCTCTCCCTGCTGGAGGGAGGGTTTCTTCCCTCTGTGCTCCTCGCTTCCCACGGCCACAAAACACACAGACGGAGTGAGGGGGGGAACAAAACCTTGGCGGTGACCCCCCCAGGCCCGGCCGGCCCAGGCGGCCCGGCCACCCGCAGCCGAGCTCCCGCTGCCGCGCTGCGCAGCGCGGTAGAACCGCGGCGGGGTCCCGAGCTCAGCCGTGGGTTGAGGGGTTGACCCCTTTTTTTCTCAGCTGGCTTCGGATTTACTACACTTGGACCTACTGTGCACCTGTCCAGGACACGGCTCTCGCCCTCCTGCCCTGCTCGCGTTTTATCGGACAATTCCCGCAGCGCTGCGGTCATCTCCAAAATGCTCGGGTTTTATAGTTTCCCCTCTCAAAAGCCAACTATAACAACTATATCCTAATCCTCGGCTTTGCACTGAGGCTTTATAGGCTCTGCCTCGAGAGAAGCTCAGTGTCTCCCCACACTGAACTTATTTTGACAAACATAAACATAACATTCATTTCTGTTACGGCCTTGGGAAGGAAAGAGAGAAGGCTTCTCGCACCCTGAAACACTAAGCATGGAGTTGGAAAGAAAAAAAGAAATGGAAGCAAGCGAGCAAGAAAGAGAGAAAATGAAAGAAAACGAAAGAAAATTAAATAATAAAAGGAGAGAAGCTGAACGTTCAAGTCCATAAAGGACATTCAGGCTTCTGCTTCGCAGCTCGTATGTGTCATTTTTAGCTCGGGTTAAAAACACAGCTCCTCCGCAAGGGGGGATAAACAACTTTGAAGGGGGAAGACAAGTCTTGAAATAGCATCAAAATATCCGAGCCCCATGTGAAGGCTTCCCCCAGCCCTCCGCTCCCCCCGGAGGAGAACAGTCCTCCCCACGTGAACCACGATTTCCCCACTATTTCTGCACCATCCAGGGGATGGTGGGAGAGGACAGGGGGCCAGAGAGAAAGGAGGGAGAGAAAAGGAGGTGTTTGGATCGATATCACCGACGCCCGAAGGGCAAAACAAAAAAACCAAACGAAATGAAGTCGTTATTTTTATTTACCTAATCCCGATCTGTGCTCCACCGCTGGCAGCAGTTAAAAGATCCTGGGCTAAATTTGAGCTGGTAAAATAAAATAATGAGGAAAAAAAAAAAAATAGGGGAAAAAAAAAAAGAGGGGAAAAACAAAAAGGAGGTTGGGCTAGGTTAGGGTCTCTGCTGGCCCTGGAGGGCACAGCGCTCTCCCCACCCCACCCCACTGCTCCTCCAGCGGGTGTAGGCAGATCCGAGCGAGCAGCAGGGCCAGGTGTCCAGGTGCTCTGGCTGATGGAGGTGCTTGCTCTCCCTCCTCCTGCTCCCGGCGCCGGCTGCCCGTGCCGGAGTGCAAACGCGCCCGGGAGCAGCCGAGCTCAGACTGAACCGATCCCTTCCCTCCAGCCTCCTCCTTATTTCAACCCCCCCTCCCTCCTTCTCCCAGCTCCCCCCCCTCAACCTCCCACCAGACTCCGGGCATGCGCACGCAAGGAGAAAGTTTCTGGCTGGGAAGAACCAACTTTTCAACCCGCTTCTCCTGGAGGCGCAGCAGCCCGGGGCTCGCAGCCCGCAAACGTCTGATCTCACCCCCTCCTCCCCGCCCGGCTCCCGCAGCCTCCCCCGAGGCGTCTCCCCGGGGCCCCGCTACGCGCGGCCCCCCGCGGTGGGGCCGGGGGGGTCCCGGGGCCGTTCGGTGGCGGAAGGGCGCGCTCCCCGCGGAGGCGCTGCGCGGCCGCGCTGCCTGAGCCGGCCCGACCCGCCTCTCCGCACCGCTCCGCGCCTCTCCGCGCCTCTCCGCACCGCTCCGCGCAGCAGCGCTCCCGGCTGGCCTCGCTGCGCCCCCTCCCCGCCGAGCCGCGGGGACAGGACGCAGCGGGACCTGCCCGGGGAAGGAAGCGGGGAAAAGGGAAAAAAAAGGGGGGAAAAAAAAAAAAAAAAAGGTGGTGGTGGTGGGGAGGATGGAGGGAGGGATCTGCTCCCTCCGGGAGGGTTTTGGGATGGCAAGTTGTTCGTTGTTCTCCCTCCCGGAGAAGATCCTGGCGAAAGGACCCCCAGGAGCCGCTCACTTGTGAGGGGTCCACCCCCGGCTTCGAGCCGATTCCTCCCCCTGCCCTGACGGTGCCACTTGCAGCCCCAGCGCCCCTGACCTCGGTATCTGCCTCCTGTCCCTCCTCTCACGGCCACGGACGATCCGGCCCCGCACCCCGGAGGGGTTCCGCGGCGTGCGAGTCTCCGCGGATCCCCCGCGGATCGGGAGCCGCGGAACCCTGCTGAGGTCCGGGGGGAGTCAGATTTACGCAGGCGAAGCAAAATAACCCTCGAAAGAAAAAGGTTAAACGTGCTTTATAATTAATCCTGAGGCCGTAATCTCCTGGCTTATTTGTTTTCCTATTCATCCATCCATTCACACTCCTTTAGATCCGTGAAGAGGGAAAAATTGCTTGGGTGTATTACATTGTCCCGAGGAACCAGAGTCATATAATACGCTAGCGAAGACAGATCCCTCAGGATAACACGGTACCGTGCTCGGGGACACGCATGTGTTTTTTTACTGTTCGTGTCCCTGCCGTTGTTACACGGATTTTTGCCCATCTCCGAAGGAAAAACAAACAAGCAAATAAAGAAAAAAAATAATTTAAAATCACCAAAAGAGCAACAAGGAAACACTGCGTTACGATCTTGCAGAACAACCGTTCGTGAGCAAGACGGTGCCGCGGCGAAGCTGGCACTGCCATTTCATCCGCGAAACATCCCTATCTCTGGGGAGAGTCTGGGGTCCAATACTGCTCAGTGCCCTGGGCAGGCGAAGAGATTTTCTTTCCCTCCTTTTCTAAATGGGTGGCATTTTTATGAGGCAGAAGCGAAGCAAAGACGTTCGCTCATCCCGGCTTTTTCAGTTCTCTCTCCTTTCGTGCTGGTTTGTTCGTTTGTTTTCTTGTTTTGTGGTTGTTTTTCTTAATTTTTTTCCCCTTATTATTCTTCCCCCCACCCAAAAAAAAAAAAAATCCCAACCGCAAAACCTATCACTTTTTTTTTTCTTTTTTTTTCCTGTTCCGGGGGTCGAAATGTCGAGCCTATGATCCTGTGCCCGATGCTGTAAGTTGATGCTTTTGAACAAGTTTGCATTTTCAAAAGTAGTTTTCAAGTTCTGTTGTCAGAATACGAGTGTAGGATCCCCACGTGTCCCTAAACCAAGAAGCACACCGGGGATATGCCCTTTTTACTGAAGATTTCTCCTTTCCCAAAGGAAGAATCTTTGCATAGCTGGAGGTAGGTGCGTGCGTTACTAAAACAAACCCCACAGTTCTCTTTAGAGAAGCATCAGATTAGCTGAGATGGCAAACACGACAACGGCAATCATACCTGCACGTGTTGTCCTTTTAGAGAACAAAAAAATATACGCACGTCCAGTTACAGAAACCATAATTCCGAAATAAATACTTGAACATCGAGATAAAGGGCAGCAAAAGATCTCAGTGCCTAGGGGGAAGGGAGATGCAGAAAATTATTCCCAAGCGAAAATAGTTTATAATCAAAGCGGATCGTTGGGATATTATTCCGTCCCAGAGAATTACTGGAAGCTGTGGCTGAAAACTGCCTGGATAACGTATAGTCTGATATCTACGTATTTGTTAAAAAATAAAAACATTTGGACTTGTCAACCCACTGGCGATTGAACTGAAGTTTCAGGTTAACCGTCTTGTTAAGTCCATTTGGTTTAAATATCTGGTGTTTAAGTTATGAAGAGTATGCTGTTCCAAAACCTTTATTCTCGGATGGATTTTTATGATGTCCCTTGCTAATTTGCATTATGTCAACTTGTAACTGTGGGGAACCTAATACCGGGAACGGGATACAAAACCACTGTTCGCACTGACACGCAGGGAATACGCTGCGCTTTTCCACAGAGGAGATCTGCTGTCGATTAGAAAAGTTACAACTTCAAGAGACTCGTAAAAAGTGAAGGCATCTGCTTCCAAAGCCGTACACGTTTGCAGGGTTTAGACGTGACAGCGAAACCCAAATCGTTTCAGGAGAAATCTGTGGGTTGTACTGGGGAGAACGGACCCCTCATCCCTATTTCCCACCTGTATCCGCTTCCCAAAACCATCCCGGTCCCCACCCTGCCCCACGTATCTGCAAGGTGAAGCCCCAGCGGGGCCGTTCCCCCCTGTTTTTGGGGAGCAGCATCCAGGACAGCACCAGCCGAACACCACGACGGGGCTGCCTCCACGCTCCCCGCCCGCAGCGTCGGGGCCGGCGCCGATCGCTGCCTCCTCTCCGCGCCCCGCCGGTCCCGGTGCCCGTGTTGGGGGGCAGGAGAGGGTCAGGGGGGGAGCGGTGGCTTCGTGCCTCACCTGCGGAGCCAGACCTGAGGGCACGGGTAGCGCGCCCGGGGCTTTTCCCCTTCCCTCCCTCAGGGACCCCGCTGCGCTTGTCACCTCGTCTCCAACGAGTTGCGGGTTCAAGGGCTAACCCAGCACAGCGCAGGTACTGGGGATCGCTCCTCCTCTGGTTTAAGGTGGTGTGAACTCCGAACATCCCTGGGTACACCTACACATTTGCTGGGAAAGGGATGCACAGCTTCACTGATGTTTCTCTTCCCTCCCTCAGCTGGGGCACCCGGCTTCACCTTGGGGACACACTTAACCTTTGCAAGAATAACGATTCCGGGCCCCATCCCGTAGCCATCTGCAGGAGAAAACTCCCTTTTGCTTCGGTGAGACTTTCTCCCCACCAGGGAACGGCGTTTGCCCTTGGAAAAGTCTTTTATTGAGGAGAAATAAACCATGCCACTTGCTAAGCCTCCGCCTCAGGCGCCTGGCTGGGCTCTGGAGGAGCAGCGGGTCCGGCGGGGCAGGGCGGGGATGTTGCTTTGCTCGGCGGCTTTCAAGGGCTGCATCGCCCCCCGGAGTCCCGCGAACACCTCGCCCCCCGCAACGTTGCCGTGGGGTTTGGGGTGGCTGGTCAAAGCTGCCTCGGGTCGGCAGTCCTGCCTTTCCCAAAGCTCCCGGGGAAAGAGAATGGGGAGCAGGGCAGAGCAGCCGGCTGCGCTGTGCGGCGGTTCCAGGAGCCCCTCCGAGCCCGGAGCCGCGCTGGGAGGGATGGAGCCAGTCCTGGCGCACACACCGAGGAAAGAGAAGACACAAGTGCACTGCAGTGTCCCTCCATTGCCCTCATGCCGCCCCGGGCAAGGTGTCCCCCTCGAGACAGCCCCCCCCCTGTCACCAGTGGCACCTGGGGGCTACAGATATTTCCCTTCCCTCCTCCTCCCTCGCTTTCCTTCACTGTGCCTGGTTTTCCCTCTTCCTGTAATTTTGGTGTTGCCCGCTGTGAAGGATCAGAGTGTCCCCCAGGATAAACCGGACCCATGGAAATGGGAGAGCCAGAAAGGGCCAGGAAGGGAAACGATTCCGTCGGGGCTGAGCCCGAAGCGCGCTGGAGCGCGGAGCGGCGCGGAGTCGGGTGCTCCCGCACCCCTCTAACCTAAACTACCCCCCTCCTCTCCTCTGGGGCCCAGTTCACCCTCCAGGACCTACGCGTCCTTTTTATTTTAATAGCTTCTAACGACGAGAGACGGAAGAACAGCGGTAAACGAGGAGGGTGGAAACTGCTCCCGCGTTGCGAGTAAACGCTCCTCTGACAGCAGCTCCCGCCCCCATCCCCCCCAGATAGGTTGACGTTGTTCTGACAACTTTTTATATATATATATATATATATATATATATATATATATATATATATGCTTATTTATTTATTTATTTATGTATTTGTATAAACTTTTACTTCTGGGGCTCCCTGAAAATAAAAGCCAAACCTTGGAGCATCTCCATTTTGTCAGCGAGGGGGAAACCGTTTGCTTGGTTTTTCGTGCGGTGCTGGGATGTGACCCAGCCGGTTCTCCCTCTCGCTAGCGAGCCCACTGCAGCGGGGAGGGGGCACAGCCCCCCCCTGTGCTTGCCCCTGCAGGCAGGACACGGACCCCTGCCCCTTTTCCCCACGGTGGGCTGGTCACCCAGCAGAGACAAACCTCCGCCAGCAGCTTGAGCGGAATGGAACAGAAAATCCAGAGCACGGAATAGAGCGATAGGGGATTTGTCTTCTTCAAGAATCACAATGGATTTTGCAAGCAACTAATTAAGTGCAAAGTTTCCCCCCGCGCCCCCCCCCCCCCCACCATCCCCCTCCGTACACACACCCCTTGGTTGCAAAGTGGCGTGAAGTCGGTTGTGTAAATGATTCCACTTCGACTTCCAGCCCCTTCGGATCACCAACAGTGCCGCGGTGGTGCTGCTCACACTGCTGCACTGAGAGTCAGCATTTCCATGATAATTTCCTATTTTCAGGAGTTTTTACAGTGGTCATAAAAATTCAATCCAGGCTCAAACTTGGCATCCCAGGGCTCCTCCCAGGAGTAATTTCTTTTTGTTGTATTTGAAAGAGGAAACCATTTATCTGTTTTTACATTACAAGAGAGCAACAAAAGGAAGCGAAAGCAGGGTTTGGAGAATATTTTTGTTCTTTATATTGCTTGCTTTTCCTCAGCTTTACAGTATCTGCCATAGATGTAAAAAGGAGTACAGTACACAATAATTAATAACACATGAAAAACCATCGGATTATAGAGAAGCCAGAATCCATAATCAGAACTGGTCACATAAAATACCCTTTATCATTATAAAATACTTTGTTTTTCTAAACTGGTAATTTGCTAACAACACATATGAAACATGTGGGGGAGCCACTTTGATTTAAAATGAACTGATCACTTTGGAAATCTGAGAAAGTTTATGCCTGTGTGCATATTTAAGAATCTCCTTAAAGTGCAGATGTTTTCACTGCAGATTTGAGGGGTCTATTCTTCAGCCCCCCCTTGTACAAGTATATGTACAATGGTCAAATAATCTTTGGATTTAAGTGTCCCCAAGTATTCATTTATATGATGGATAGTCATGGCTATATGGTTCCCTTGAAACCATTATATTCTATCAGGTCAAAATCAGCTTCTTAAAAAAGTTAATTTAATACAAGGGTGGCTGGAATGATTTGTGTTCTTTGCATTCGCCCACATACAATTCCCATACCTGCTGGAAACTGAGTAAGGATTTAATGACCCTATAGAAACTGAAGGTTTTGGTGACATGAGCTCAGAATGGGCCTCTGAGACCAAGCCCGGTGTGAATTGGGACGTTCAAGTGGAATGCCAGCAAAGCCTGGACATCACATCATTTTGCTGTGGATTATGCCTATGCCACATGTTTTACAGAGAAGTCCTTTCTCTACTGATAGAAAATACACATTTCTACTAGCCTGGAAACAGTAGGGGTATCCTGCAACTCATCCAGCTCAGGTTTGGATAGGAAGAAGGATCACAAATAATGGTATCTCACAGATATCATTATTTTTTTTACCTCTAGGAGGTAAAAAAAAAAAAAAAAGTTATGTACAGAATAACAGGTATATATATAGAGATATGCACATGTAGAAAAGGAAATTACCTTTGAATATATATGCAGACATAAAGAGGGATTAAGACAGATGACCTTATTGTATGCATGATAGGATAAAAGTACATTGATTCATGGAATGTCAACCTTCTTTATCATCTGAATTTTTTGGAATAACTTGTATTTGATAAGGATCATATTTACTATAGCTACTCCGTAACTTTTAGGGAATGAAGGCAACATTTCCTTGCTGTCAGCCATAGGACTGGAATCAAGAATCCCAAGATTTATCTTCTCTTGAGGGATTTAATCACAGGGACATTGGACTAGTAACCTCCAGTGGATCCAGCACTTCCTGAAAACAGAGGAAACTGATCCTCTGACCTCACTTACGCCTGTAACTCAGTCCAGGTGTGTTGCTCTTCCAATTAAAGTGTTGCACCTAATTTAGAAGTGTTGGCTCCCAGATTCTTCAGGGAGTGGCAGTAAATCTGACCCACATTGAGATCTGATTCACTTTTCAGATAAAATTTTATTTTTTTGAATGACCATATGACAGCACATACACAGAGCCAATGGTCCCTGTTTCAGGCACTTCAATTAATTGCCTGAAGGCAACTAGGACGGGTGTAAGTCTTGTATTTCTGCATTTTTATCTTCAGCAGTTAATGATGTACATACCTGCAGTAGTTGACATCTCATACACCTACATGACAAGAATCTCGTTACGACTGAAAAATGAAACCTTTTCTGTGCAAGAAGTGGTTGGAAAAGCTTTTCCTAGGACTTACCATAGCAATCATTCATGCCAACAGTTCAGCATCTCCTTTGGGCTTAGGAAGACTGGAGGCAGTGATACGAACAGGACAGAACTCCAGGTTGTATATCCTAATTACCTGGAATCTTATTCTGGCTTTGTTCACTGTATAGATCCCTGGGATAATAAATGCAACCAGGCTCTAAGTTCATTCAGTTGCCAAAAGCAGTATCTCCTCACCCTGACAGGCTGGGCACCAGAGCTCAAAGGCACATTCATTCCACATGCAGTAGCATGAGGGAGGATTTGACCAGTGTTTGTGCCACAGGACTGTGACCCTCTCAGCAGCACTGTGAGCACTGAGGCATTTGATTTCCATGCCTTTGGTCAGAGCAAAAGCAGAGTGAAGAAATGCTGGAGATCATCAAGATCCTGTGCAATCCCACTCTGAAGCCTTGGACAGGCTCCCGAGGCAGCTCTGCTGGGTCAGATCTGTTGACTCATAGTGTACAGCTCAGAAATGTGGGTGGTATTTTAAATATCCTGTGCTTGGGCCTTGGAAAGCCTTCAAGGGAGCTCAGAGCTGGTCCTGTAGTAAGCGGGGGTCAACTTTGAAACCAGGTTTGGGACATTCACTGTTTCATTGAATATTTAGGACTGCCAATCTATCAGCTCCTGTACAGTGACTGTGCAGGACTAAAGGCACATGCCCTGGGGTCACCTTCCCTGCTGCTCACCCATCTGCTGTCAAACTGGTGACCCCAGAGCTGCTTCCCCTTCAGCTGGCTGCATCGCTGCAGCTAATTGACCAGAGCTGCTGGCAGATGCAGTGGCCAACTCTCCACAGGGGACAAGGACATTTTTAATTCTGTGACATCAGTCCCCAGTCCTCTACATCGTATCTACGCCCCCTCTCCTCTGTAGTACAATGATTGCCAGAGGTTAGTTGATCTCTGGCAATATACACTGCTGACATGACCGTGTGACTCTGAAGCAGTTGTGAAGTTCCAGTTTTCTTCCACAGGAATCTACACGAGTTTTTGTGCTTGACTTCAGTGACAGTAACACCTACTGTGTCACTGCAGATTCTATCTCCTGGCTTGTACTCAGTGGAAAGGTATTATTTTCACACAAACTATTGTTGTCACCAATTCAGAACTAGTGCCTGGCTAAAGTGCATAGAAATACTGATCTGGCAAGAATTTTGCTCTTTAGAACAAGTGTAAAATGGGGTTTCTTTAGGATAATATCTCAGAAATCAGAATTTTAGTTGCATAATCACTCACAATGTCTTTGCAGTTTTTAGCAGCTTCTAAATATATGAGAACTATAGAAAAAAACAAATGACATTCCTTTTGGGTTTTGGGGGGTTTGGGTTGTTTGGTTTTTTGGTGTTTTGTGTTTGTTGTTTTTTTTTTTTTGAAAAGGATATAAATTCCCAACAAAATGACATGGAACTAAAGTCAAGGGATCAGCTAAAAGTCACAAAAGTAAAGGAAGTTAAGAGTCAAGTCGAAAAGGCAATTTTCTATTCAGCCATGCTGAAGTGTTAGAGAGAAAGGTCATCTCACAGGGAGACTTTGGGCCCTCAGATCATTCTAAACACCAAATATGCTGTAATACCTTGTTCTAAGGTAAATACTGACCAAGTTTCAACCCTAACCAAGAACTTCCTGCGCTTTTTGGTTTGGGGTCAGCCCCTTAAGATTGTTTTTGAGATAGGCTTTTGCATCTCAAACTGCAGGGATAATACAGTTCGGGCCTTATTGAGGAGACGGGACCATAAAAATCTTGAGAGTGCAATCCTGAAGAAAACTCGCCACCTGCTGGTCAACCTCCCCCCAGTGCTGCTCCTTCCTAACCAGCATGTGCAAAAGTCATTATTTATCAGTTTACAGCAGCTGAAACCGTCCAGAGGTCACACTCTCCAGTAAAAAAGTTGATTTAGGGAGCATCTGCCTTAAAGGAAAAAATAATTTTCATCTGAAAAATCTCCTTGTGACACTGTTGTGCACTGGTGTTTGAAAATAATACTAGCCAAACATTTCAACATGAAAAATAGTCTCTTGAGGCTTACATGTTTTTTGTAGGGGTGAGTTTTGTTAAATGCTATTTTAAAATGTACATATACTCTTCCCTTCCCTTATGATTGTATCAGGAATATTTGTGGTTTCCTTTGTGATACTTGTGTTGCCACGGAGTCTTTTATTTGCTGTTACTACTTTTATTTACTGTGACCAAATAGTAACTGGAGATTCTGACATCTCATTAGAAATAGTTCTCATTCCTGTAATGGGAAAGGGAACACCTCTCAGTCCTAGACCTCATCATTGTATGACCTACCTTTTTCAAGCAGACTTTTTGGTTAGCAACACTAGACTATTTAGTAGAAATATCTGATTTTTTATATATATATATTTTTTTTTTTTTGCCAATTGATAAGTCAGGTGTATCATGGTATCTTTCTTTCCTGGTGTCTGCACTATGGTCAGCTAAGCCAGATGAAAGATCTCAATCCACTTTGGGTAGACCATGACACAATAATCCAAACCAAAATATGTACACTCTTCAGAGCTAATATTTGATTTACATTTCTGGAGGAGGGCAGATTTAGGTTAGACATTAGGAGGAAATTCTTTAATGTGCGGGTGGGTGGTGAGACCCTGGCACTGGTTGCCCAGGGAAGTTTTGGATGCCCCATCCCTGGGTTACTCCTTGTGAGAAAGGCACAATATAGGCTAGGCATGTAACTTTAGGTTGTAAAGTCAGAGGCTGACTTTACAGAGGTCTGCTTTTCCAGCTGAAGGCTGGAACCTGGTAAAAACCCAGTGGTCACTCTACCTACTTTGTCTGTGGCAGAGCCCAGCCATTAGGGGCCTTCTTTTTCTTCTGTTTTGGGTCCAATTCCCTTTATCCCCTTCCTCAGCCCATTCTAGTCTTTGAAATGACACCTGTCACTTGGACCAATGTTCTGAGAAGTCTCAAATTGGTGCTGTGGGATGGAGGGAGCCTAGAACACTGGCCCAGGTTGCCCAGGGAGGCTGTGGCTGCCCCATCCCTGGAGGTGTTCAAGGGCAGGTTGGATGAGGTTTGGAGCAGCCTGGGCTGGTGGGAGGTGTCCCTGCCCATGCAGAAGAGTTGGAACCTAATTATCTTTGCAGATCCCTTCCAACTCAACCATTCAATGATTCTAGGATAGTGAATGCACAAGCCACAGAAAAAAGATTCACAGCCAGCAGGTTCTGAACTCAGCAAGGGAGAGGGTGGTGAAGCCTGGGTTCATCCAGACTCAGTGACCAGTGTCCCATGAAAGGGGACAGCACTCATTGTGAGGGTGGCGTGTAGCAAGGTATAGGAATTAATCTGTCAATACATCCAACTAAGCAGAATAGGAAAGAAAAACATGGAAAATTCTCCAAAATGGAAGAGAGTGATAAAGAAACATGAGAGACTACTAAAAACCCTGACTTCTGACTGGCATTACACTTGCATCTCAATTCAGTACTCTGCATCAGGAAACTGCAAAGTTACCCAACTTCAAAATAATGTCGTAGAAAGATGGAATAGTGAAGGAATTTTAAAAGGGATGTATCTGTTACAAAATACAAACATAATATTGAGAAGCAAAAATCAAAGTATTGGCTAGAAGAGCTGAAAGAATGAAAAGAGGCTCTTTTGAGTTCATTTAGGAAAGAACGGGAAAGTAGTCTAAAAAAAAGTTTAACTCCAAAATAACAATTTCTATTCAGTCTGTGGTAATAAGATGATCAGATAAGACCAGCAGAATAGGTAAATGCAACTGAAGTAACAAAGGAGAGGGTGTCAGCAGTGTAATGATAAAAGCAAGCACTGAAGCCATGCTTCTTGGCCCAAGAAAAGGGGCAAAAAATATTTTGAATGAAGAGGCCTGGGACTAGGTCAACCACTTCTACCAAACTCATCTGTAGCTTTGTTCAAATCACTTAATACATTCTGTATTCTGGTTTATCCATAGGTAAAAGTCAGGTAAAAGCAATCACCCCATTTCTGGGGATCATGAGAAGAAAAATATTAAATACTATATTTCACAGAGGGAAAAATACCTGCTAGCAGTTTGCGTGTGCTTTGGCTTGGCCTTGTCTCAGCTGCTGTTATAGCCTGTCCTGCTTTAGTCACAGTGTGTTTTTTAAGCAATTTGGGGACCATATTCTGGAACTGTCAGTCTGCCAAAATTAATTCCTAAATTGTACATGTTTTCACAAAGCCTTGCTCACAGAAAACAGGGATAAGCTGCAGAAATGCTAGCACCTTTTTGGACACAGATTTAGGACAGGACCAGAGACACGGATTTCTGACTTCAAGCATAAGTGAATGAGGGAAAACTGGTGAGGAAAAGCAGAGGTCTTGTCAACCTGAAAATAATAACCTGTCTTTTGAGCAGGTGACAGTGGTGCCCAGAGAACAAGGCCTGCTGGCAGTGCTGGCTGGCTAGAATTGTAATGTCCTTCCACATTTGATCAGACAAACTCCAGCAGGGCCCTGACTTAAAGTGTATAAGGGTATGAATGAGAAGATAGCACACAGATATCAGTTTCTGTGGCACAAGCTGTGTTGTCCTACTTTAACCAGTTACTCTGTAGCAATTCTGTACATACCTGCTTTAAATTTCTGTATAGAACAGTTTTAACTCTGATTTCTAACTTTCATGCTTTTACTCACAGCATGTCCCTATGTCATGGAGCACAGGAGAGCAGTATGCTGAGGCAGAGCTTCAAAACAGCAGGAAAAGCAGCTGCTGTAAGCTCATATCCTGAGGTAACCTGTCCATATCTTCATCCCATCTCCATTCAAATGCTAGAGAAAAAAAATCCAAGAACACACAGCAGCATAAGTGCTAGGACATTTGTAGTTGGCCAAGAAAGCTTTAGATAAATTCTGACAGAATAAGATGAAAGATCAGAGTAAGGGCATCTTGTAGCTCAGCTGCGTATATCCAAAATAAGGCTAGTGGCTATCCCAAAAAAGCCTTTCTCTACTCTTTCTGACTCTGATGGAAAGCAATTCTTAACTTAACCAGCTGAAGACATTACATACATCGTAGAGCTGGAGGTGGATCCTCAAAACTGAACTTTATCTCTTCACCAGTAGCTGTTCTCTGGTCAGACATCATGACTACTTCTGGCTAGTGACTCCCCTGTCACCTTTACCATCCACTCCCAAAGAAGGGCAAAGCTGCAGTCAGCAGCAGTAATACTGCTCTTCCCACCTCTGGATAGTTACCCAAGAGAGAGGTCTATGCTTGCATTTCTTGATGTTCTTTGGAAGTTGCAGAGGCTGCTTTGACTCAGTGTAATCCTTAGGGAAAGAAATCACCTAAAGGTACAACTGAGACTTATAGTTACAGAATGAACTAAGGTTAGAAACTGAATTTGAACTGTTTTTCTGAGTCAAGGTAGTTTGGTCCTCTGCTCACTCATTTTATTCTTCTCATTAATATGTTCCTAGAATCACAGAGTGGTGAAGGTTGGAAAGGACCTGAAAGATCATCAGGTTCCAACCTCCCTTCTATGAGTTAGGGACACCTCCCACCAGACCAGACTGCACAAGCCTCATCCAACCTGGCCTTCAAGTTACTGAGAATAATTTTGGCATGTTGTTTGTTTATTTATCCCTATTAGGAAGCTATTTCAGGCTCTAACATCCCACATGTTTCATCTCATGGGCAGTTTATTATACTCACGTATTCTTGTGCTAGTTTAGACTGATTCTTTTCCTTGGCATTTATCTCCCTTGGCTTTTGTATCCTAAGGTAAACAAACCCTCTTCAGAAAGATGGATGCTTCATTTCTAGCTTTCTTTTGATGAACTGTCTCTGCATCTGTTTCATTTTTAATTAATATGCAGACAAATGATAGAGATGGAGTCTTAATGGTGGTTTCTACAGCAATTTTAGTGCCAAAGGTCCTTGATACCCAAGACTGGGTATGCAGTGTTTGCATATATAGTCAGATTCATCCATACAATTAGATTTAATTAACATCCACCATCTGAAATGTAGTCTCCTTTGGAGTAAACTACGCTATTCACAAACCAGTTTAGCTATTTTTTTTTTTCCAACTCAGTTGATCTAAACAATGTTTTTGGTTCCAAGTCTGCTTTTTGAACAGAGACATCCTGTCAGAGCACACCTCTACTTGAAGCCTTGCTATGTACGGGCCAGCTGAGTCTCTTTCCTCTTACCAGAGATCTTCTTGAGGCTCACTCATCCCTCTCTGGTTGGCTCAAGGGAGAGGGTCTACTGAAGAATGAGAGAATGGGAAAGGTTCTGATCTCCAAAGATGAGATCCTTATTGTGGTTGACTGTACTCAGGCTCCATTTCTTCCACTGAAATCCAGACAGTCCTGCCCGTTGTGTTGGGACTGGTCATGTTTCCATCTGGGGACCATTAGCTTCTTCCAGTACTGTCTACCTTGAACAGCATAAAGCTTATTCAAACCAAGAGGACAACTGCACCTGCTTCCTCTCAGCCAACAGGGCAGCTGAGCATCCAGATGTTTGTAGCTGTGGTTGAGTTTAGCTATTTTCCATCTCCTTCTCACAGGAACTAACAGTATTGCATTCCAGTGACCATGTAATCCTGGCTTCCTGTCTTACAGGACTGTAGCATCCTTTTCACCTTTTTTATCATTGTCAAAGATCTTCCCATTACATTTCTTTTTTCTGCAACTAAATTTTTAGGTTTTTTAAGTAGTTGTTTTATTTATTTTATTTTATTGATTTTATTTTTACATAAAGACTTTTTCTTGCATTCTTTAGGCTTTTAAAGCCAGTTTTTTAAGTCAAGTATTTCTAGAATTAGTTGAACTCTTGTTTTGCTAAATACAAAGGAGGTGGTAGGGAGTAATTCACTGAAGTTAACTTTTCAGATCAAATGAAACTCTTACATGTCTCACTTCATGACATTTTACTTACAGATTGTGAACTGAAGCTCTTCCTAACCAGGCAATGGATTGCTTGCAAGCTGTTTGCAGTGCAGACTGCTTTGTGTTTTCACATGTTCATTAATTTTCTGATCATATATTGTTGTTCTGCTTTGACTCAGTAGATTGTGTTAGAGTTCTCAGAGTGGGCAGTAAGCCATAGATATTTTACAGCACTCCTGTGTTCCCTAGATTTCCATGAAAACAGAATTTCACTCTCCAAAATATTCTTACAGAATATCATGATGAAAACTTTGCAAGAAGCTTTGTCTGAATCCTTCTTCTTAGGTCTTTTGCAGCATTTGCACAGCCTGCCTTGGGTTGCCAAGCTGAAGATTCACTTTCAAGCACCTCTACAATGGAGTTTTCCTTCAGTTTCTGTGACTTTATAAAGGCAGCCATCACTGGATTGCTTTGGACTCAACATGCAATGGGCTCTGCAGATAGCTACTGAGTGTTTAGCACTCTTTAGTATGCTCCAAAAATCCAGATGATCCAGAGAAACTAACCAAAATATTTTATTATTTTTTAATTAACATTTATATTTACTTGGTTGCTTTTTTTTTTTCTTGTTGAGTTATCAAGAGGATGATTGCTGGTAATCACCAGCAATAATAACTGAAATAATTCTGTTTTCTGAGGAGGAAGGATAAAAACCTTAGGGAAGAACATAAACTTTTTCAATTGTGGAAATCTGCAGTGTAGAAGTTTGCCTCTGGAGTAGGCTGCCTTGGAATCAATGAGAAGAAGCAGGGAGTTGCAGAGTGCTGTTCATCTAACCTCTTTTAGACCCTGTTCCTTTAACATCTGCTGCACACAAACACACTCCTTCTATATTTGGCACAGAATCCCTTCCTCAGATTGCCTGTGGCCTTCAGACCTTCAGGATACAAGGTGGTAAAAAAGACAGCCCTGTTCTCCCTTATTCTATCTATGCTTCCTCTGTTGATGCTTCCAGCAAGCCCTGCCAAGTCATACCAGTGGGTAGGGTGGAGCCTTTGCAATGCACAATCCTGTCTGGTGAGACTTGGCCTGAACCCACCAAATCTGTTGATTTCATCTTCAGTTAAGTGTAGATGACATTACAACCTGATGACTTCTGCTAACCATATTTTTCCAAATAACACATCAGCATGCTCAAGCTTTTTAAGCTTTATTAAAGATTAATCATTTGAAGGGGTTTTCTTTTTGGCAGGGATCACGACCATCTTTCATTCATCATGAAAACAGAACTAATTGGTATAAGGGCAGAATGTGCAGGGCTCATGCTTTAAAGGGGTATGTTTTGGGGGATGGCAGGATGAATGGCTCTGGCTAAACTTCTTTACCAGCTCTCCTAGACAATAACAAAAAAAAGATATCCAAGTCTGATTTCCTTCCTGTGCCATCTGTTCATTAATTATGCATCTGCCTTTTAAGCAGGTACAGATTTCCTGGAGGGATGGAGATAGGAGTTCTCTTGATATGAGTTGTTCATTCATATCTCATATTCTTTGCTGTAGGATTAAGTGTTTCTCACATTATCAAAGCAGTGGGAACATGAGTTTTGCTACCACCACATCCCAGGAGAGGAAACAAGGTGTCAGAGGGGGGAGGCACCTTTTGCTGTGTCCATGGCAGGTGGGAGCAGCCTGAATGGACAGGCTGGTTGTAGCCATGGCTGAGGTTTGGAGCTGAGCCCTGGACTACATTACTTCACTGGTCCTGCACTGAGTGCACATATGTCCCAGCATTATCAGCCACCATCCTGGTACCATGCCATTCATCTAGGGGCTGTGTTTAGTCCCATTTAAGGACAAAGGATAACATTTCTTACAAGTGTTAGAACAAAGGACAAAAAAGAAGGATTTCCACAATTCTCAGGGAATGGTCCTATGACATGGTTTCAGGTCAAGCACCATTTGTGGATGCACAGAGGAAAACTTGGTGTTTTCATTCATGCATACGTATGTACTTATGTGTGTGTGCACAAAAGAATAACAAACATTGCCTTCTTTTATTGGCAGTCTGAGACTTGGGGTACTTTCACACAGGGTTGGAGCAGAAGGTTCAAACTTCTTTAGACTGGGGTGGGTCTGAACCAGTGTCTCATCTGCAAGTGATATAATAAAATACGTTTTTCTAGCTCCCATCTATTTCTTAAAAAGAGTGGCTGTGCACTGAGCATAAGTATCTTATCTCCCCTTTCAGGACCTAGACGTTATGTCTGTGTGTCATAGAATCATTAAGGTTGGAAAGGACTTTAAAGATCATCAAGTTCCAACTCCCCTGCCATGA
The DNA here is from genome assembly GCF_020740795.1 of Apus apus. Lineage (NCBI taxonomy): Eukaryota > Metazoa > Chordata > Aves > Apodiformes > Apodidae > Apus > Apus apus. Next base: position 113,932,938 of record NC_067284.1, on the reverse strand, counting down.
GCAGGGAACCACTAGATCAGGCTGCACAAAACCTCATCCAGCCTGGCCTTAAAAACCTCCAGGGATGGAGCATCAACAACCTCCCTGGGCAACCCATTCCAGCTCCTCACCACCCTTGTAGTAAAGAATTTCTTCCTAATATCTACCCTAAATCTCCCCTCTCTCAGTTTAAAACCATTACCAACAGTGTCAACAGTGCTTAGGCTGGACTCAACATTCAGTTGTCCTACTTATGATACTGTGTATGTTTTGGTTGCCTACAGAAACACTCCAAACTCAAAACATTGTTTTTATATGCTTTGGGAAATTACTAGAGCTGAAATGCTTCTCTGAAACCCGGAATCTTCTGTTGAGACTTAAGCAGGCACAGTCAGTCTGAGTCTTAGTCTTCACTTGCTGCAAGAACAGGGAGGAAAAGCTTTTCTTTCTTCAATTCTAGGGCTGTTCAGACTTTGGTTGGTTTTGTTCTTTGTTCCACTCTTTTTGTTCCTTACACTGCCACACTCACTATTATACAATAGCTAATTTATTTCTCACCATTTGCCTTCAGGAGGCTAACTTTGGCAGAGGCAATGAAGAACCAGTGGACTTGTTGAGGAAACTGCCTGTGATGGGAGCAGAGTCAAAGGCAATTAAAGGGGGAGTTTGTTCAGAGATTCCACAGCCAGGTGAGTTCTGTCCATCAGGCAGGGAAGAAGTTCCCTACACAACTGTGCATGTGCTAGAGAGAAATGGGGGTTTATGTGTTTTAGGTTGTTTGGACAGCAATTGCCATACCCATCAGGACTGAGGAGTGTGTGGATAAATTGTGATCCTTTTATCTTGGAGCCTTGTTGGACAGGACCTGGGATAGAGGGTGGCCTATATGCATATGTTGTGTCATGACTGAGAAGTGTATAAACACAGCACAGCCAAAATCTGGAATCTAAGAAGACAGGTTCAGTGGAAAGCTCTTCACCTGCCAGCACTAAAGTTTATAGGTTTCTTTTTCTTGGGTCAGTAACTTTATTTAGACCTGCAGTACTGCAGGGTGAGTATTCTTTAACATACTTCCATCTGCTGGGGATAAGCTTATTTGTAACAGGCAGATTTTCCAGTAAGAGTGGAAATTCAAAGAGAAACTGGGAGGGAAAAAAAAAGTAAAAAAAAAAAAAAAGTGATGAATAATCCAGAAAGAAAACAGTTAGATGTCTAACTGTCACTTTGGGCACTTGCATTCAGCTGTAACTCCAAGGTGACTGCTTGGATGAACCCCATAGGCATCCAGGTTTTTGTCAGTAAAAGCTGTCTGTTCTTTTCTACACAAAATTTCAGTAAAATGTGTGTTCTGCTCACACACACAGCTCCCAGCCATTCTTTAATAGATATATTTTAGAGGATCTGGAGCCCAGATTTTTCAAGTTAATATACAGGCTACAACCCAAGCCAGAACTTTTTATCAAGCAAGCTAGAGAGAGAGCCTCAGTCCACATTCACCTATAGAGCAAAGGTGCCTCCTCCCTGGAGTAAAACACTTTGATTCAGATTCCTGTTATGTATCAGGAAGAGGAGGATATATGGGGCTCTCATGCACCAAATGACTGGTCTAATTTCTGCTCTGCTGATCTTAATACCATTGGGTTATTCCTTGTGAGAAAGGCATCATCTGGGCTAGGCACGTAACTTCAGGTTGTGAAGTCAAAGGCTGACTTTAAAACAAATGGAGTAGGGCAGCAGCTGAAGGCTGGAACCTGGTAAAAACCCAGTGGTCACTCTACCTACTTTGTCTGTGGCAGAGCCCAGCCATTAGGGGCCTTCTTTTTCCTCTTTTGGGTCCAATTCCCTTTATCCCCTTCCTCAGCCCATTCTAGTCTTTGAAATGACACCTGTCATTTAGACCAGCATTCTGAGAAGTCTCAAATTGGTGCTGTGGGATGGAGGGAGCCTAGAACACGGGCACAGGTTGCCCAGAGAAGCTGTGGCTGCCCCATCCCTGGCAGTGTTGAAGGGCAGGTTGGATGGGGCTTGGAGCAGCCTGGGCTGGTGGGAGGTGTCCCTGCCCATGCAGGAGAGTTGGAACCTAATTATCTTTGCAGATCCCTTCCAACTCAACTATTCAATGATTCTACAAATTCCCCAATTAGATGGAAGGAGAAGCTGGCTTATTCCTATTTTTTTTTTAATTTTATATTTTTTTTCCACAAATCCAGGCAATTATACACCAAAACTAATGTTTTCTTAGTCACTTACATATAGGGTGACTGGGCATTTGTTTCTGGGGCTAAGGGTTCTACAGAAAGGCAAATTACTTATTGTTAAGGTAGTACAGTGCTTGATATCCAACATTTACTGGAAGAAATACTTCTTAGGAAATGTGACAAACTAAGTCATAATAAAATCCATCAACATCTGAGGCCCAGGAACCATGGAGGATCAATGTATTTGCTTTTATGATGTATCCTTTATTATCACAGCTCAGCAGCTGAGGAAAACCTTTAAAAGCTGTAAGGCATGAGGTATCTAAAGCATTGAGCTTCTAAGTGCAAGGCACTAAGTGAATTATAAACAGGTACATAAATTGTGCATGAATTTGGGACTAAAGGAAGTCCAGATCACATCCAGGTGCCTTTAAAAGCCAGACTGTGATATTTGCAAAAATTTCTTCCAGGCACCTGTCTTCTCAGGTGTTCATTAGCAGTATTTTATATTGTTTGTTGAAGCACGTGTCTCATGCATTAATTCTTCTCTGAGTCAAATTAAGTAATATCAAAGCTGTTCAGACAGGATGGAAAACTTGGACAGAAGCTCAGATCAGTATTTCCTATACAAACAGCATCTTTGGTGCTGGACCTTGTTTGCCTGATGTTTGCTGTTTGCCTTGTCTTACTTCTCCATGGACTTTGATTTCCCTAGTGTTCTTTCTTCTTCTAACAGAAATGAAGTTCCCTGCCTTCATTTGTTGAAAGAAGTCTTTCTTGGCCGCAAGTTTCTGCCCATTTAGACATCTTTGTTAACCAGGGAGGCAGTTATGACTACACTCACTAGACAAAATCCTACATTTGAGCATAAAAACAGCTTCTTTCTTGTTCCTCTTGCTGTGGCCTCCTCAGCCTCTTTGAAACGGGAGATTTTCTCAAAATGCTCAAACAAGAAGCCACATTCTCTGTTGACTCCTCCTGTGACGTTCTTGGCTTTAACATTTTTGTCTGTTTCTTCTGCTGCAAAACAAAGGTAATGAAGTTTAGGGTTTTTTTCTCCCTAAGATTAATTTGAGGTCTATAGTAATTCACAGAACAATTCTAGTTTCCCCGAGCTACAAGTATTTTGGCTGAAGGGATGTGTGATTTTCAGAGGTGCTTGCCCAACCATTTTATATAACTTGGACTCCCGTGAGGTTTGTCATGTTAAGCACCACAACATGGACATACAATGACTTGCAAAACTTGCAGAAATTGCTGCTTTTGCCATTCTTGCTGAGTGCTTAAGAAGAAGATATATCCAAATCAGTTAAAAGTAGAAATCTCCTCCCATATTAGGGAGAAATGTATATTTCCATAATAATGGAAATCTTCCAGTCTTCTGATATGGAAGACTTATTTTTTAATTGACAGATCCTCTGGAAAAAAATCATCCTTATGTACACTAAGCATTACACCCTTCCCTCCATAATACATGAATTACATACCAGAGCAAAGCTCTTGTTGGTAGGATACAGCTTTAACTGAATACACCCTGTGAGGGAGAAACCTCCATTATAGACTCATAGAACTAGTAGTAAGAAACAAGTAAGAATCACCTGTAGAGCAAATGGTTAAAAGAGGCAGAAGTGCTGTAAGACAGAATCAGAGAAAGCACATAATCCCAGCTTGATGCAATTACTCTAACATGAATTTAAAATAAAATTAAAGTTAACAGTTTAAACTGATGTTTGAGGGGTTTTAAAAAGATTTAGTTTCCCTTGGAACCACGATGTTATTTGAGCCACTGTAATCTCAGAGCACAGTGCTCATAACTTCTCTCGAGCACTGTTACTACTAGATTATGCCCACAGGTTAAGTTACAAATGTCTAAAAACCTTAAAATTATTAAACCTAGATTAAAGTGTTCAGAGAATATGGTGTTATTTTAGTCTCCTGCCATATCCTACATTTACTATAAAACGGTTATATTGGCATTCTAATAAAATGTCATAAAGCAAGTATGTAAGGAGGTGTTTTGGGTTTGTTGCAGTCTGAGGAAAGCCAAGTTAACATGGCAACCAAAATGTGTAACAGAAACACTTAAATGTTTTTCATAAACTGCAAACCTTTTAGGAGTCTAAGAGCACGTTGACTACTGGGCAGTGCATTACTAAAGATTACTGACATATATTCTTGATGCATCATCATTGATGATTTCTACACAACTCAAAACTTAATTCCCTGCAGTGAATAACCCACTTACTTTCAGTCACACCCTTACCCACTACAACCCACAACTGTCCCTCTGACTCCAGCTGCCACATTTAAAGAGATTCTTTGAACTTTGTTCCCAAAGTTATTGCACTCTGATTGACATTTAGAAAGTTTAGAGCCAGAAAGGACCTGTGAGTTCCTCTGGGCTCTTTTGTTTTTCTGAAGATTCCTCACACCTTTAAGGACACCTCATCCTGATGCCTACACAAGGGATACACAACATTATCAGAGTCCTTACTTAATGTCTGTAATGCCTCATCTGCTGAATATGGTCCTGTTATTTTTCCTATCTGCAATGCACTTGTTCCTTGTTCTGGTACACAGATGCTTCAAAGATCTTAATTAAATATATATATATATATATATATATATATAAATTCTTATTATTAGACTTCAGTTGTTGTTCACAAAAATAGAAGAATCTAATGATGTCTGGACTGTAGCTTAAAATTTTACCTCATGGCATCTTCACAAGAAGGATTGGGACAGTCCACCTTCACTAGCAGGTCATCTCAATGCTCCTATTTGAGACACTCAAATCAGCACTCTGTTCTTGCTATGCAGAAATAAAGAAGCTTAATTAGGGTAAATTCTGAGAGAGAGAAAGAAAATGACTCAGTGATGTGCCTTTCACCTAAAGAACTCCAGATGAATACTTTAACAGTGCTCGGTGCACTTACCTGTGATAAGGCTGTTTTTCCTCTCAGTAGCAAAACCCCCTCTGAGAGTAGGAGTAGCTGAATGAGTGTGTTCACACACAGTGCAGCAGTACAGAGTAGGAAACTGTAGAGAGGTGTGGAGGAAGAACAGGGGAAGAAGGACATGGAGATCCTGGAGAGATTCCATAGACGGGCCACAAAGATGATCAGAGGGCTGGAGCAGCTCTGCTATGGAGACAGGCTGAGAGAGTTGGGGCTGTTCAGCTGTGCAATGAATTATTTGGGTTGGAAGGGACCTTAAAGATCATCTAGTTCAACCCACCTGCCATAGGCAGGGACACCTCCCACCAGACCAGGCTGCCCCAAGCCCCATCCAACCTGCCCTTCAACACTGCCAGGGATGGGGCAGCCACAGCTTCCCTGGGCAACCTGGGCCAGGGTCTCACCACCCTCACACTAAGGAATTTCTTTCTAATACCCTGTATAAATCTTCCCTCTTCAAGCTTAAAACCATTTCCTCTAGTCCTCCCACTACAAGCCCTTGTCAAAAGCCCCTCCCCAGCTTTCCTGGAGCCCCTTCAGGCACTGGAAGGTGCTCTAAGGTCTCCCTGGAGCCTTCTCTTCTCCAAGCTGAACACCCCAACTCTCCCAGCCTGTCTCTGTAGAAGAAGTGCTCGGGCTCTCAGATCATCTTTTTGGCCCTTCCCTTGACTCCTTCCAACAGATGCATGTCCTTGTTTGGGGGGTCCCTGAACTGGACACAGTACTCTAGGTGGAGTCTCACAGAAGTGGAGCAGAGGGAGAGAATTATCTTCCTTTGACCTGTTGGCCACGCTTCTTTTGATGTAGCCCAGGACACATTTCTGGGCTGCAAAAGAACATTGATGGCTCATGTTGTGCTTCTCATCAACAAATACTCCCAAGTCCTTCTTCAAGGAGACCGACCCCTTATTGATAAATTTCCAGTGAAGTCACAAGATCTCTCCTGTAACTCAATCTTCCCAGTGTTCATCAAGCTAGGACAGTGTCAGGATGATCAACCTTTGAGATTTTTGTTATTTGAGAACCCAGTTCTTTGGTCATACAGGAGGCTTAGGTCAATGACTTCAAGATTTCCAAGTACTTCTGTACTAGTCAACTAAACTCATAAGGGTTTGCACACAAGTGTTTTCCCATGACCATGCACACAACTTAACTGCTGGCATGATCTGTGGCCTGGTTCTGGCCCACATTTATGAGCACTCTCCCACACAGTGCCCAGGCACATTGTGGGGTATTTGGACGGCCAGAAGCTGCTCTCAGCAGCATTTGCAAGTCTAGTTAGTTTTGGGAATTCAGACTTACAGATGTGAACTTTACCAGGACACTCAACTGCTGGAGGACGAGCACTTTGCCATTTTATTTACTTAGGAGAGATACAGTCACAGGTCTGAACGTCAGGAATAACTCAACTTGACTCAGGGTTTCTAGCAAATTAAACAAAAATGTGTTGTTACAGCCTGTTACTCACTTCTGGCCCTTCCTTAGGTTCTGTACTATCCTATGTTTCCAGTCATGAGAGAGTGGTGCCTCAGAAAGGGATGCCCAGCATGTGATGTGAGCTGTAGCTGGGTCAGCAGCTGTTAACAACAGGTTTACACTAGATTAGCACATCACACTTCTAAGGTTAAGCAATGTAACTAGCAACTGTAGCTGGGTAAGCTAGATAAGGGGGAAATCAGAACAAAGCTCTGCAGGCTTCAGCATGACAATCTCTGGCCTTGGTTCAGATCCAGACTGGCAAGTTAGGTTTGAATTCTTCCATGAACAGAGACATTTCACAACAGATAAACCTACTCTGATGCAGACACACTGCAGAGAGCTTTCCACACAGGAATCCTGCCAGCACCCTTATTATACCTGAGAGTTACCAACTCAGATTCCTTCCTCATATCAATTTCTAAAGCTTTGCTTCATGGGGAAAGTCAGTCTCTCAGGTAACCAACTCCCAAACCACTTAGGTCTTTATAGGTTAAAACCAACACCTTGAACTCGGCCCAGAAATTTATTGGCAGCCATTGCAGATTTTGGAGACTGCTTTTTTTTTTTTTTTTTTTTTTTTTTATGTCCTCTCTGCATGATGCTCTGCTTAATAAACAGGTGGTTGAATTGTGCACACCAGCTTCAGTTGCCAAATGGCCTCAAGATGCAGCCTCACACGGAGTGCATTAGAGTAATCTAACCTTGTGGTAAGAAAAGTATGGATAACTTGAGCAGGGACCATATGTGACAGGAAAAGTTGTGCTCTTCTAGCCAAGCTCAGCAGGAAGAAAAAAAAACAACCAAAAAACCCCCAACAACCCTCTTGGCTGCTTCCACAGCATCAACAAGCTGCCCAAGATCATCTGAGTGCTCAAGGACCTGCATTCTCAACAAGAAGTTGGACTGAAGTTCTGAAATAAGGTGCTTGGATTATCCAGTGTTCTGAAGCAGGAGGCTGGAAATTATGTGACAGATTCACTTAAACTGAAAAATGGAATTTTTCATGACTAAATGTAAAATGAACAATGTAGCCTGTAATATAGTCCTTATGTTATTTATTCAGATACTGAATGTGATTTTATGCTGTTCCTACAATTTCCATGTGGAATGTGCTTACTACTTTGAATTCATAAGAGCACAAGTTCATCTCTCAAGTGGGAACATGACATTAAGGAGATTGCATCTGAGCTGCTGAGGGTCAGAAGGATGGTGGTGTGAAGTGTGACATTACAGCACCAACAGGCCATTCCTGCTAAATCAGTCAGCAATGAGGCTCAAATGTGAGCATCTCAACAGTCAATTGTATTCTTCAGAAAAGTCTGAGTGGATTATGTTGGGAATCAGCATTGCACTGGTACATTTCCTCAACATTTTCTTCACTGCCTGAAAGCTGAAATGAACACCTTAATGAAAGAAATAAATTAAAATTCTCCAGAAAACCATCCTAGCTAAAGAATCATGGGGTGTCTAAACACTGGATTATCATAAGGCTGAGAATCTGTTGATTGTCAAAATTAAAGAAGGGTGAAAACCTGAAAGCAGTGGAATCCTTACTTCACCTTGCCCTACTCTTTGACAGTTTCTTCCAAATCCTACTTCATCTCATTGTCAGGAATGTGTCAGCCTCTAATAGTAGCTTCCATTGGATTCTGGCCATCTTAATTCAATCGGGATGTAAAACCAAAGAGATTTCCACTGAACACAAATTTCAACTGTCTCACATATTGTATTACTATTGCAACTTGTTTAGCTTGTGTCAGTTTTTTTGAGGTTGTATCTGTTGTTTTCAGGGATACAAGCAGCTGTATAAAACCTTATTTTAAAAATCAGTGACAATATTTGCTAATGTATCTTCACAATGTAGGAACATAGATTGGTTGAAACAATTGGTAGGAACATAGTGTGGTTTAAGTGTCCTGATGTCAATGCCATAAATTCTTTACTGTTGTGTTTTGTATAGTGTGCACTCTAGAAAAGACATATGCAGTATATGACCTCTACTCTGTTTTAATCAAAGTACACTAAAAAGGAAGGTTATTGTAAAAACAATCACATCAAGTCCTAATAAGTTACTGATACTGTCAATTAAACTGATTTTAGCCACATGGAAAATGAAGAGTGGCTGATGCAGAAGCCTTTGCCCAAGAAACTATCCAAGGAACCTGTACAGGGACAACTGCTGCATTCCCTCCACTCCTCCTGGGAAAGCTCCTCCTTTGTAAGAAACTATTTTTGGATTACTGAAGGACTGTTCAACTTCTGTACCCGATCTTGGTGTGGTTGGGGGCTGACGTTGCCATCAAGGGGTCTAACTGCAGGGTGCTTTGATAAACTCAGTTTATTCTTTTATTGCTTGAAGCATTGTAGTGCAAACAGGATTTGCATGTCATTTTTATTATAATTTGGTTTCCTGTTCAGGCTAAAATAGCTTTTGAAACTGCAGTTTATCCACTCGTGAACTAGAACAACGTCTTGTAAAACTGTGCTGGGTTTATGCTAGTTTCCCTTATTTGAAACATATGCAGAAGCTTATGGTTGTGATCTAGGATTAATACTGTTATAGGCTGGGTTAAATCTAGTTGGAGCTGCTGGGTGTGACCGCCACTCTTCACTTAAGATAGCAGAAGCAGGCTCATTGATGATGTGATAGCAGTATTCAAACCGAAACAAAGGCACACCCAAGGCCACGGAGGAATTTGAGCTATCTTGGAGGAAGGCTCTGCTGGATATGTTTTAGAAGGGTATGTGTGTACATGTATCTGTACGTCAGAGAAAGAGACAGAGCAAAACAACCACAGCACAGAGAAGCTCACATTTTCATGGCAAAACTACTCTGAAAGATCCCTTTCCATTTCTTGTGTCCTTCAAAGCATCCTATCTGCTCTGCTAACTTGATCAGCTATCCACTTTAGCCCTTGAAGCTACTTGTGTGGCTTTAGTCTCAGGCATATCTGTATAGTAATTTATTAAAAATATCTTTCCATCCTGCAAAACCAAGTCATTTCCCTGTTCAAGGGCATTGCCACAGGAACAGTCACACTGGCAGAAAGGGAATTTGCACCAGGAGAGGGAGAAGAGGATTAGAGGAGCTGTTGCAGTTAGGAAGGCTTGAGTTGAAAAACTTAGCCTAAAGGAATCATAACTGGAATTACAACTTTGAGGTAAAGCTGACCTTGATTTGAAAAGACTAAGGTGCTATATTTGATGATTCAGTTCTTTTAGCTGCCCTGCTATCCTGCAGAAGTATCCAGAAGAAGAAACCCCCACATATTGTCTGTTCCTAGAGGCAGCTGATTCTGGTTTGTTCACACCTTCTGTTATATCCTGCTTCCAGTGCACCTGGCTTCCTTCTGCTTTCCCTTCCTACATTGGTGCCTTACATACTGAACACATCAAAAAGTCTCTGTTTCCTTTTCTTCCCTGCCTCCAACAGCTTGGAGCTAGAAATCTTTTCCCTCCCTAGGACCTATATATCAGGACCTATACCTGATGTGTCTCCATCTCTGAATGAGACAGTGTAGAAAGGTCCTGCAAGCCCTGAGAAGTGGCCTGCAGATAGCTTTGGAGGACTGATCACTGGCTGCTCTCTGAAAGCATCTCACAGATGAGAGTTTGGACTCCTCTGACTTCTCTTTGGTGCTCAGAGAAGACAGATTTCATAGACTCTCTACAAGAACTTAGAATTGCATCAAAATACCAATGTATCATAATTATCTTACTCTAACCAATGGCTTTCATTCAAGTAACAAGGAATAACGTTGACTCCTCACAGGTGATTCCAAACATCAGTTCAGCTTTGCTGTTGGTAAGCACTAGGAGGACCTACGGAGAGTTCCCACTAGGGACAAGGAGAAAACTTGGTGACAGAAGATGTGATCTTTGCTCTAGGCTGTGTTGGTCACTCAAAATTTGCTACTGACTGTTCACAAGAACCTTGTGTGTTCGTGGGCAGCTGTACATTATAGGACAGATTTGTTTCAGATGGTTGTCCATTTGGACATCTGTCACTCTGGGTTTGTATTGTCTGCAAACATTCTGCAGTGAAATGCTGTCCCAAACAAGTATGCTAACTATAGCCAACTTCAAAACTGGGCATGCATCCCTACTGTGGGGCAAATGATTGGGAATGTATCTCAGAAAATAACATTAATAAAGAAGAATTATTAGTTTTAGACATTACAGTGTGAGACAATACAGTATGATTGGCTACACTGGCTCAACAAATATAGAATAAGTCTTCCTTAAATGATTTTTATTTCAACAAAATGAAAAATTATTATCAAAATGTAATGCTTTCCAGGCACAGAGGAAACACAAACCAAACCTTGCAAGTCATTTCAGTGATCAATTAACTCACAGAAGATTAAACTTTCTGCTTTGCTTTGAGGCTGAATTTGATTCTATTTTTTGTCAGTCACTAGTTCTGTGAAGCTGAAGAGCCTTCACTATTAAGCATCTGCTCATTCACTCAAATCAAACCTGATTCTTGTCGACAATCTCATTCACAGATATTGCAGATAAGTTGGGACCCCCAAGCCTTAGCTGTAAAATATCTTCCACCACCCTATAATTTCTTGTCCAAGCTCTTTCTACATCCACAATATGTTACAGGACTTAAGGTTCAACTCAGAGCACAACATCGCATTAACGGTTCCCATCACCATATCCAGGGATAACGAAAAGTCCTCCAGCTAACTCCATCTTCCTTTCCTCATGTATAAGAACTGTATTACCCTTTTTGTTTCAGTGTTGTATTGGGAATTTAAGCTGAACTTTCTGTTCTACAACTCACAAACCACTCGCAGAGGTACTTCTTCCCTAGTCTGTAAATACGGTTTGCTCATCCTGAAAAGCGTTTAAGTTACTTGCAGCTGACCACAGAATCCAAATTGTTCAATGTAACTGATTTATTCTCTTTTTTCTCAGGCATTCTTTCCCATCTAGATAATCTCTAATTTTTATATGTAACAATTCTGTGTTTTCCTTCAGTTAATCCATAAAAATATTAAGTAGCAGATGGTCACGAATTAAAGCTCAGAGGACTCCATCAGAGATCTCACAAATTATTCCTTGTTCACAATTCCATATGACTCCTTAACCAGTGCTTCATTTAATGTAGCCATACTCTGAATCTACAACTTACACATTTCTCAGTCAAAGTCAAAGTTGTAGACTCATTCTGATATTAATTATAGTGGTTATTAATCCTTTATTAATGAAATCACAAATTACCAATTACATTATTTTACCAGGGACTAATGCCAAACCTGACATTCTTGTGGTCAGCCTTTCACAATGTTACCACAGTTGTAGCCTTTTTTACAGCTCTACAGTTTCTTCAACATTTCAGAGACCTTGTGTGCTTCCTCTCATCCCACTTGCAGGTGTGGGAATCCTCACCTATTGTTTTAACAGCTTCCTGCTACACTGTAGAATTGGAAATACTTTCAGCACTATTCTTTGATAAAATGTGTTCTGCAGCTCTGTCCTGAATAAAATGCAGAAATACCCATTGAACACTGCTTCCCTTGTGTCACTAGCAGCAGTTGGAATAATATTTCCAACTACGTAATGGCAGGGACACTCACAGGTTTTCTTTGGTGCTATTACACTGCTTTGCTCTGGCAAAGCATTCCTCCTTGCATAATTTGGTTTCTTTCACAATATTTGCCACAGTTCCTTGTCTTTGCTGCTGGTTTTCACTCTATATTCCTCTTTCTTCTAGGTTAAATGTAATTTTCGTATTTGCCATATTTTCTCCCCCCTACTGGATCAGTTTAATTTATCACTATTAGCATCTTGTAATTCTAGGGTGGTGAATATAGGATAAGTGAGAGAAATGTTTTTTAAACACTTCCTGATTATCTCTTCATTTTTGATCACTGTTTTCTACAGGTGATTTTCATTCCTCATTCTTGTCAACTTTGTGGAAGAAATCTTCCTGAAACACCAGTCTTTAGCTATGTCCTAAATGAGAGAAGGAATGGATATTTACTTCGAGGTGATTACCAGATTCCACATCTACAATGTCTTGCTTTGTTTATGTCAAGATGAGAAGGAGACAATTGTCTTTGGGTGGCTGTAAGATTTTTTAATTGTTAAATCTTACTTTCAAAAATTCGGAGTGTTTTAAGCAGACAGGATAAGGTTTCCAGTAAAGTACTAAAGTTCTCCAGGATAATGCAACTTGCTTATTTTCTGGCATGCAACACATCATGAACAAACCAGTCATTCAATTTCCTATGTGGATTGTGTGCTCCACTTTGTGATTTTCCTGTAAGGACATGGATTTAGTAGCATTTAGGATTATTTTTGTATGTGGCATAGAAATAGGTGGGTGGAGATCACCACCTCCTTTTCCCTTTTGCTCACTAATCCATTTTAAGTACTTTATAACCTTTAGGACTACCCCAAGGCTGGGTTTTCTGGACATTTCTTCCTTCTTCTGCCAGGAAGTTTTGTCCAAGTGGAGTGGGTGGGTGTTAAAGATTTGTCTGGGATTTCCCTGTGGCTGGTAGCCCTAATTAGCTGAACATCTCAAACTCAGCTGTAATGTATCCAGAAAAACATGTGGGGTTGAATAGCTGCCTTTATTTATAGGAAGCATCCAGGTGAACGGCTTCATAGTCACTCTACAACAGGACAGTAGATCCAATGATTCTAGGAAGTATCTCTGCTCCCCAAGCAGCCTGTGTGCACATTGCCCTCAAATATCCAAGTGAGAACATGACAAAAAGCAATCATTGATTGGGCCAAAGTATTTTCAGCCCAGTAACCTGCCTCTGACAGTAGGGGACGTCTAGAGAAAAGAGAATGGACAGAGCAACACAAAGTGCTCTTTCCCCAGCAAGTCTCCCCTGCTTCCAGCCTTTAGAGAATCAGGAACTTCCCAAATTAGAAGCAACATAATTTTGAATAACAGCCCTTATGGTCATCATATTCAGTGGATGAGTCTCACCAGTTTTTGAAGCCCACTTAACTTTTGGCACGTCTGGCATCCTGTGAGTTGCACTGTTGCATCATGAGTTGTATGAAAATAGAAAAACAATCATTATTTTTGTCTTGAATCTTCTACCTAACTGTTTCATCTGGTACCTCTATTTGTGAAATAAAATTAGGTCCTCTTCTACAGCACACATCACTTTACACACCTAAATGTCACATAGAATAATATTTTATATCCTCTCTCAGCTAAGTTTTTTTCTATGTTCATTTTTTTTTCATCCTATGGCTATTGTTCAATTTATCTGATCACTTCTGTTGCTTTTCTTTGTGTTTTCCTCAGTCTTCCCATGGATTTTGGTGGATGCAGAACCAGCTCTAAATACAATTCAACACGTGAATGCACTGTGCTCTTATTCGGTGACATACCAAAAATTAACACTTCATCTTGGGTGTCACAAGTTCTTTTTAAATACATTTTAGTTTGACCCCCAACTCCCTTTAGCTCTTGACTGGATGCTCTACTGCCTGACCTGAAAAACATGTCTTCTCCATTTTCCCTTTTCCTGCCATGCACACAGGTCCTCTTTGTCCTTGCCATAACCAGCTTTGCTTTGATCTCTAATGACATCAGTACTGAGACAAAGCTGAAAGCACTGGCTAATTCACGTTAGCTGCCCTTTCTAGAAGCAGGATGCACAGATGCTCAGGTCAGTTCTGGAGAGAAGCAGAAGAAATCCAGCAGCACTTTTCTCTCTGGGCTTTGTGCCACAACTTTTTGTAATGGAATCCCCTTCACTCACGAGAAGCCACTGCCCAAGAAGCCTGATTCAGTATAGCTGCTCTGATGTGGCTGTTGCCAAAATACAGCAGTGAGCTTTGCATTCAGGTTTTGAAATATTTTACATTAATTCTCACCCTAGTGATTTTGGCTAACCCATCATCAAGACCACCACAGAGAAACAGTGATTGGTAATTGAAATATGTGCCTAGAAAACCCTGCATTATTAACCTCATGTATTCTGGGCAAATTCCAGGTCAGATAATTACATTCCACCAACCATAAATTCTCCCTGTGATTCCATGTGGGTATGTGTTAAGGGACAAAACCAGGCTGCTGATTTAGGTGATTACTTCTTAAATCTTAAGCAAATGGATGAACCAGATTGGGAAACCAGTTGTGTAGATTATTCACAACTTCCATTACTTGGTATGAGGTTATACACATCCCATGCAATTCAGATGAAAGGCCCCTTAAAACCAGTAAAACTAGACAGGCATTATTCTGCTTATTACTAAGTGACAAAACAGTTTAATTCATTCTGCAAGAGAAATTGTTTTTCCTCCTCCCTTTAATTTTTTTTTTTTTTCTCCAGAAAAATATCTCAAACTAGCTCTGTCACTAACAGTTTTTCCTGTAACATATAGTGGGTTTACAGTTCTCAGGGACTCAGGGACCTCTGCTGACTCCCAGTTGATGCTTAATGTAATTATGATCTATTCTATTTTGTTATTAGCATTAAAGAGGTGTATATATATAAATATATATATATTTTCATAACAGTTTTACGTATGTTCCACATTAACATTCCAGTGCTGCCCAGTAAAAATAGTTGGCTATCTGCCCACTTTTTAAACTAAATTTTTGGTTTACTATTTTTTAAATTTGGATTTCTAATTATAGTTAGCTCTTCATAAATAGTTTAGCAGAGCTGGAGAGAGTGTTAAGTGCTGCATTACTGAACCTTTCCTCCCTAATGAGTAACCATAACCTGGCTCTGACACACCTCAGCTATCCAAATTCCTCCAAAATCCAATATATTTTTGTAATTTCCCCTTCTTTGTTTGGGAATCTTAGGTTTTCTCCCTCAACTTTCTAAGAAGAAACATCCCTCTTACCTTTGACCCTGCCAGCAAACTGTCACCCTTTCTCTTCGCTTGCCTCCCACCACACCAGCCAGTGTCTTCAGCTGGACCTGTGGGCCATCAGCTGGAGAGCTGCAGGTACTATGTCATCAGAGAGCTATTCTTTGATGATGTGGTCAGCCTTCCTACAGTTTCTAGTAAGCCAGTCTTGGCAGGTTCATCTTGCCAATGCGCCAGCTCATACAGCTGTAATTATAATTGAATCCACAAAGCTAGATTTAGTCTTCCAAGTCCATATATCAGCCTTAGTTACTGCCGTTTTCTGCTACTTAAGCATATTTAATTTACAAACTACTGTGCACATTATATTTCCAGTGGCTTTTGAGATGTGTGGAAGGGTGTGTGTTCAGATCAGAGATATAAAACCCCAAGAAACCACACACATCAGAGAGCAAAAGAAAGAAGTATAAGAGGGCAGACTGTATGGGAGGACAAAAATGCCTCATGCTATAATATTTCAAATGAGCCCACCACTGCTCACAAGGGCACAGTTAAAACTAGTGACAGTCCTTGGGAGTCTCAAGCCAGCTACCTTGATACAATTCCAGCTCGTTTGCCAGGATAAATACTGATCTTCCTAGGAGTGGCAGAGATGAAAGCACAATAGCATGTGGTGGTGAATCACATCTTGAAGCTTTTCTTTGGGACACAAAATTTTTTCTGGGACCAGCAGGGAATTCTAAAAATCTCTTACTGGTCCAGAAATCACTTTTTTTTTGCCAGCATAGCTTCCCTCAAGGTTTACACTGAAATCTCTGCTGATCAGGCTCGTTCCTCCTCCTTCACAGTCTTCATCAGATCACGAAGGAGCAAGTCTTGCTGCTGGCCTGTAACCTTTTCATGCAAGTCAGAGAATCACAGGATGGTGGGGGTTGGAAGGGACCTCTGGAGATCATCTAGTCCAACCATCTGGCCACAGCAGGATCTCCTAGAGCAGAACCCACAGGAAAATGTCCAGGTGGGTTTGGAATGTCTCCAGGCACGGGGACTCCAAAACCTCCCTGGGCAGCCAGTTCCCATACTCAAGTCAGCATGATTTCTCACCAATTTCTTTTGTGGTCACTAGTCCTTCAGTGCACTGTACCCAAATTAACCCTTTATGGGAAATATTTTTTCCAGTATCCAAAATCAACAGATTCGTTGATCATTTTTTGTCTCATCATTCTTAAACTTTTTAAAACACTACACAAATTATGCAGATATAGAAATTTATTTTTTTTTTTTGTCAGTACCTGTTGTCCTTGCCATTTGCTTAAAATTTGTCTTTTCTCATATTGCATTCTCCAGAACTCTTCAGAGGAGAAGTCTCTCAGGCAGAGAATTCAGAATATTTGATTTCAAATATTTTGAGACATCCTTCCATTGCAGCTGATGTTCTTCAGATCCCTGTCTACTTCTATACATTGCACGCTCAGACTGCCTGCTCCTTCTTAGGATGTGCTCTGCCTGATGATTCTGGTAAAACCCCTTGTTATAGTCCTTAAGGAAAAATGTAGTTTAACTAAGGGTTAACTTTTGGTTTAACTAAAACTTAATTTTAAGTCCCACAGAGGAAAAGTGGATATCACAAAAGGATTTTGCAACCCTCTTTTTTTCCATTGTTTATGACTTTTTGTTAAAACTATTTTCTGACTACCCTAACTGCTAGTAGTGAGAGTGACAGAAATCTGCAGAACATTTCTTAAGGAATCAGGTGAATATAAACAGGAGGAGAATATGGTTGCAAAGTAACAGCAGCTTTTCAAATAATAGAACTCACAGTAGAAACCAAATACAACTCCAGTGCCACATTGCTAGCAAACAATTAAAAAGAATAATAAAACTAGTTAATATAAAAAGATGAGGGATGTCATTGCAGAACTTACTTTTCTGCTATCTGGAATACTGAAAACACATTTCAGAAATGAGACTCTTTTAACAAAGGTAGCAAACCAAGAAGAACTTTACTACTCTCAAGTTCACTCCAGTGGGACAGGACAGTCATGGTGCCCTGGGTGGAAAAACTGAAGTGACAAAAGGGGTTTTCTGCCTATTAAGATAGGAGATATATAGCTGTATGGTGAGACTTGTTGCTGGACTCTGAAATGGTATTTTCTCTAGGAGTTAGCTTGCTTAGAATAACCTACTAGCTTCTGGCATTCCATAAATAAAAATATTTTAATCTGTATACTAATGAATAGATCAGATATGATTCACAAAGTTCCATTTAAAGTTATCTGTAAAGTAATTTCATGGTAATGTAGTTGCCTGTCAGAAACAAGTTTAGGTAGAAAATTGTAGGTACTGATACAGGTAGCTGATACAAATGGGGAAGAGACAAAACTGACACCCTGAGTGTCTTCACTTGCATAATTCAGCATCTCAAAACCTTGAAGAAAGCTTTAAGAGAGGTTGTAGAGATGGTTGTTGCATTAGTGTGTCATTACAATGTAAATTTACAAGTCTGATAATTGGCATAGAAGAAAAAACAGTGTTAGGTTCAGAAACTGAGGCACACAGAAGGATGGAGCCTCTGCCCACACATCTGAGAAGAATAACATGGATGCATGAAGCTGTTGGGATTTTCTGTCATCCTTCGCTCTCCCACTCTTAATCTCCTGAACTGCTCTAATTCTGACATAAACCCAATTCCAGCATGTTCTTTAGATCAGTCTCAAGAACCGTGACACACCCAAATCTTAAAACAGTAACCTCAGGCACACTTTCCTCTCGCGTCTCTCCTTGCACACTGCACTGCTCCTTGGCACATTCCTAATGCTGCAAATTCATGAGTGCCTCTGGAATAAAGTTCCTTAAGTGATGGTGGTCCCCTTCAGTGTGAATCATAGGTCCAAAGTGTTCTGTTGACCACCTCAGTCACTGAAAAGAGGCTGAGCTGGTCATGAGGATCTCAATCTAAGTATTTTGCATATGATTTTCACTCTGAAACCATAGGACATATGTTTGTAAACCACTCAGTCTCAACCATCAGCAAAAGACCATCTTTTCATTCCATGGTCTAGCAGCAGCTTGTGAACCTCTCTTTTGCCTGAGCCATTTTCAATAAATTTTCATTATCATTTTTGTGTACAATATGATTCTCAATCATTGCAATTTTTTTCCGCTCTTTATAATACTTCAGTTGTGCAGATGTTGGTAACTTTGCAGTTTTAGAGCAAATCCAGCCACATTTCAAATCTTGAAAAGTTTCTGCTTTAAACTCTAGTTCCATGGTGTCAGATACCAAGCTGTTGTGCTGAAGATTTTTCTTTAACATGCATATGACTTATTCTAGTTTTGTAACAGATGAAGTGCACTTATAAACCTCAATACCTATGCAACTGTAATGTCTTAGCAATTTCATAATGAAATTCATATGGAATTTAGCAACTCAAGCCAGATTTGTGTCAAAATCTTTAACATGTTCCAGTTGCATGAAATACTAATTAAAGGCACTCATTGTTAACTGATATAAATAGTCCCCACTTAGCCCATTATAGGTATGGGTTGTAAAACAAACAATTATGTGACAGATGATACATGTTAACACAGAGAAATTCTGTAATGACATTTCTGTAACACTGTAACCTCTTCAACCACCATGTGTTCCACATTACAGGCTAAAGGGGGTGCTGATTGCAAAGGTGACGTTACTTTCCAGTTTGTGACTTTTCTTCTAAGAATAGAAATGCCTCAGAGCTCCTCCGAATGATTTACATTACAAATTTAGTTCAAGCAATGAAATCATTAATGCAAGCTTGATTTTAACTGCTACATGTGTTTGCTATTCCATGCGCTGGTGCCAAACAGTTGGATATGCCCACCTACCAAACAGGACCTACCTAGAAACTGGCTTGGTAATCCAAGCAAACAATTGTTTCCTATTTACCATTTCTTTCATCCAACAGCCATTTTCCCATCACTCTGTACTACGAATAAAATGATTTGGACCAAACAGGAAACTGACTTTGGAATGTATATAGATGTATATATATATATTTGAAAAATGTATGTCATCAAAACTCCGAGCTAATCACAGGATAGAAGCAATCTCCTGGCATTTGGATAAGATACACAGATTATTCAATTAGTAAAAAATGGTGTCTGCCTTTCCACTAGCCAACATATTCCTGTAACATTAGAAGCAGGTGGCCTCCTTACTCAAAGCACAAACATGCAGAAGTTGCCTAGTGCCTTTGCCCTGCCAAAAAAAAAAAAAATTTCTGTATTTTTGCATCTGCAAATACATGATCCTCTATTTAACCCTTGCAACTACAGAGTTTCTGAAGCAACAGAGGAAGAAATGACCAAGGTAAGCCCACTGACTCCAAATAACTTCAGGGGTCAGGCAGTGAAGGAAAGGTGACCGAGATCTATGGGCAGTATCACAGAATCACAGAATTGTCAGAGTTGGAAGAGACCTCTAGAGATCATCTAGTCCAACCCTCCCACTGAAGTAGGATCACCTACAGCACTTTACACAGGACTGTATCCAGGTGGGTTTTGAATATCTCCAGAGATGGAGACTCGACACCCTCCCTGGGCAGCCTGTCCCAGGGCTCTGTCACCCTCAGAGCAAAGTTTTCCCTCATATTTCAGTGGCACTTCCCATGTTCCAGCTTGTGCCCATTGCCCCTCGTTCTGACACTGGGAACTACTGAGAGGAGCCTGTCTCCATCCTCCCTGCACCCACCCTTTAGATACATTGATAAGGTCTTCCCTCACCCTTCTCATCTCCAGGCTGAACAGTCCCAGCTCTCTCAGCTTTTCCTCATCAGGGAGATGCTCCAATTCCCCCATCATCTTTTGTCACCCTCCTCTGGACTCTCTCCAGTAGTTCCCTGTCTCTCCTGAACTGTGGAGACAGAACTGGATGCAGTATTCCAGCTGTGGCCTCACCAGGGCAGTACAATGAGTAATTTCAGCCACGACTTTCGAAAAGGCCTGATAAAGATTGGCGCGGCGTAATTGAGCCTTTTTTTAAAAAGCAATACACTCCTACTCATGTAAATGTTTGTTCAGGACTCAGAAAACCCCGATTTTTGACATCTACTTGTATCAAATTTTAGCCTTTTTGAACAAGACAAAACCACTTGTTAGCAGATACCTGTCTCCAAAACACTCTCTGAGAGATGTATATTTCTCCAGGACCAAACCCAACTGAGTGAGAGCACGTACAAAGCAAAACCAGAATTTTGCTAGGATTATGATTGATCTGCTGCAGAAAGTGAAAAAGTAAAAGCCCGAGAGATGGATGATGCAAAACTCACACTGTAAGGGAAATATCCTTTTCTTACATCACAGCTAGAAACTGGCCTGGATGGAAACTCCTGAGCCCATCAGACTTCTCCTTGGAGGTATTTTTTATCTAGGTCTGAATCAAAACTTTTTGGCTTAGACCTACTTTCTGATAGAAGTGTGGAAAGTCCTTTGTGACACCTTCCCCCCCACACCAGTAGATTGAGGATTTTCCGAGTCCACTGGGCTGTCCTCTCTGATGGTACAGACTCCACCCATCCAGTCCAATCAGAGACGAAAAAATAACCTTGGGTTTCATATCCTACTACTCAAAAATAAGATATGTTTAAGCAAAGCCTGTGAGAGAACTGAAATATCAGAATGTGAAGTAGATACATAAAAACATTACTATCTGGAGTTGTCCAAACATTCTGGAAAGGCTGTGAATAACACCAATATCTCCATGGCTAATTAAATAACAACAACAGCAACAACAAGTAACACCACTGATCCTATTTTAATCCTTGATTAATCTTGCCAACATCAAGCAGACCCACCTGAAATTTTACCTAGCAGTCAGTGGTCTTATCCCAGAATGCACATTTGTTTCTGGAACACTTGAAGCCATTTGGATAGGACGTTTGGATGATATTATTGTCCGAAAATGGGGATGTTCTCACCCTTTGGACTTTTTCCTAACCCTTTTTTTGGTTTTTAGAACAAAAAAATGATTTACCCTAGAAATGTCAAACTTGATTCAATGCCTGCTTGGCAAAGAGACATGCCTTTGGAGCCTGTTAGAGGGCTTAGGTGGGTAATTGTAAAGTTATTGTTAGTTTTTTCCACACTCATGGCATAGAGTACATGGCCAGCTCATGTTAATAAATACCTGTTGGGTACATGTGTGGTTTATAAAGGCTTGATTCAAAGCCCACATAAGTCAATGAAAAGACTTCTCTGGCTATAAACAGGCTTGGAGTCAGGCTCTAAGCGTAAATGACAGGATGGAAGAGAATCTGTCATGGGAAAACCAGAGTGGGAGAATCATGTCTGCTGCAACCCTTAGAGTTTTCATGGGCAGACAGATTATGGAGAGAATGGGAAGACTCTCATTGTCTGTGGACACTGTGTAGGGGCCAAAGAAGAACAAAGGGAAATAGAGCCTGGAGAAAGGGGAAATCCCAGAGTTGCAGTGGGATTAAAAATGTTGTTTGAATGATAACAGCTAATGTTGATTAAACATGCCTGTTCTTCTGCACCAATGGGAGGAAAAAAACCAAACCACTCTATTAAAGTCTTATCCTTGCATGAGTAACATATACGTATCCAATTGCTTTTATATACATTTTGCAATATATTGCAGTATATTGTATATATATGCATTTCCATTCCCCAGGCTGGACCTATCACGTGAGTGCACACGTTGATGTGAGGACTGTCAGATAACTGCAACACTCAGCTGTGGAAGGAAGTGAGCCACAGCAGCAGGTCACCCTCCAACCCAGCTGCATGCCTAGCCCAGCCCCATCCTGCAAGAGAGCACCAGAGCCCTTGGGAGCCCCTGTCATCACCTGCTTGAGATCTATTCCCAGGCCCCCTGTTATCACCTGCTTGAGATCTATTCCCAGGCCCTCCTGCCTTCAGCTCTCCAAGGCATTCCTATGAGTCTCGTGGGTCCTGGCAGTATGAGGATTTGGGCAGGCAGCTGGGAGGGTCGGGAAGGTTGCATGCCCGCTACTGAAAGCACACATGTGCTCTGCTTCCAGGAACTAGGCAAATACCTACAGAACCAAGCTGTGAAAAATCTCCACAGCAAAGTACAGAACCTCCACATCCTCTCTGTCTTTGTGTAAAGCAGGAACATGTTTGGATGGAGCTGATGTACAAAGTCAAGCTCTTTGTATATCTGCCAAAAAGCACACACATCTCGATTCACTGCTCACCATGTACAAATGGTCTGCAACACCTCCCACTACATTCAATTTATTTATCTAATTATTCTCCCTGAATTTCGTAATAACTATTTTACAAGTTTGCAAGGAGCAAAGACTTGCCTGAGCAAGTTTTTGGTTTGCAGTGGGAGCGTGAAGTCCAGCAGTAGCTGGTTGGTAGTTTGCCACTCAGAGTTGAAAGTTCAACAGCCACCTGTGTCACATCTCTCCCTTTTTTGGATTGAAAGGGTGTTATAGGAAAGGTGTGTTTGCTTTTTCTTTTTTGGTAGGACTAAAAATGGAAGGGAGCCTGTGAGAAACATGTTTCCTAGTGTAGTGAAGTAGCCAGCTGGCAGCCAGCTGGCATCAAGCCATCAGGAGGTCGAAAGCCATTGGACAACTGTGTGGGATTTGTTTCTCACTCGATGTGTTTGGTTTTAAAATCATTTATTTCTGGAGTAAGTCATAGATATGGAAAGGGTTTTACCTAGGGGACGGTTATTTCCCCATCCAGTTGAAACCACAAACAGACAGAAAACTGGTCAGTGGCCAAAGCGAAAGGCCAAAGGCAGATTGTCCCATATTTATCCTTCACTGGGTCAAAACTCAAAAGCTGGACACTGATGGCAGTTCATAAATATTTCACTGCTCCAATCAACAAATGAGATAGAAGGACATTGCATGTCAAGAAACTTGTTGACTCTTGCAGAGCACATAGCCAGCTGGCATGAGCATCATTATTGCCCTGTCTCAGAGCTGAAAGGCCAGAGACAAATGGTGCCAGATTTGTTCCTGGTTTAGCTAAAATAACACAGGAATCATGTTTTTATTTTGATCTTGTTGTGGCGTTGCCTGTGATCCTCACTGGCCATGTGATCCTGACCTATTAGTAAGAGGAGACACTGAACTCTCCACAGAGAAATTCTGCCTGAAAGTTTACAATTGCTATTTCATTCAAGCTTCCCATTCATCTCATATTTTATCCTCCCTTGTATTTGCAAGTGCTTTGAGAGTCATCAAGAGATGCTTTTAACATAGTGTATGGGAACTCATCCCATGCTCACAGCTCTGAAGAACTGTGGGTCAGGTTCCTTCTAAGTGTGGATGAGCAAAAAGCCATTGAGATCACTGGAAACAAACCATTGCATGTCATGTAGGTAAGGATTGCACCTTGACCAGCAAAGTTTCTGTCCCTACACAGGAGGCGTGGGCCAGCCTTCTTATGCTGAAATAGTCGGTGAATGCCTGTGGCACCTCCTTGTACATATCTAGAAGGGTTAACACTTCAGACTTCTGCCCCTTATTTGAGATGGGAGATAAACAGCCAAGAAAGGATCAGCTATATGCTTTCCATAGAACATGCCAATAGACAACCTTCTGGCTCCTGGTCCTTGGGATGGCTCACTGCCCAGCATCCCTAGTGATCCAGAAACACAATGTTTTCACAATACCTGAAGCAGTGCAGTTAAATTTAGATTCTGATCAGCCTGGCAGACTGCCCACAGAAAAGTGAAGGGTTACAAGCGTGCCAGCTGGTCCCCTGTCACCAACTCTGGCTTCTAGAAGGCAGATCTCTTTCCAGAGAACACAAATCCTCTGAGGAGATGGTTGTGTAAGGCTGTGGGTTTTCAGTTACCCATGCAAAGGAGCATGGCAAAACAGATTTCCTCGGCCCCAAACATGCTTTACAACCCTGTTCCAGGGCAACCCAGACAGCGACAGAAGGAACTTCCAAAGTCTTTATGGTAGTCCAGCTTGGTGTAACCTAAGAAGTCATCCTTTTCAGCTCTCTGCCCCCAGCTCTCTGCCCAGAGATTTCCTCCCCAGCAGCAGTGGTGGCAATGGAACAGGGTGTTTGGTTCCCAAGCAACTGCAGTTGTCTGTCTGGTATATCAATTTAAGTCACAGTCAACTTCAGTTTGTGTTAATGAGCATGATGATCTGTGAACTGTGCTAGCAGAGGAGTGGGCTACTCTGCTACTGCTGGGGAAGGAGAAACCACCAGCAGTGCTGGACATGGGCAAGTAGAAAAAAAAAGGTCTAAGTCCTCACCAGCCCTACTTGATGAAGGGGACGCAGCTCCCTCGAGCTTCATCAGAGTAGAGTCCTTGCTTGATTCTATTTACTAAGAGCAAATGGAGAGGAAGCAAAAGAAAGGGAGGTCTGGGAGTGAAGACTCCTGCTCTTGCTGGCCAGGAAGGCTCTATGGGAGCACAGCTGGGAGCAAACTGCTTTACTAAAGAGGGTGAAGAAAAAGAGAGAGAAAGAATATGTTGAGGACAAAACTATAATTCTGTCACCTCTTGTTTCCTTGTCTGCTCTCAGCGTAGGATATATTATCACCTTTAAGTTTATTTTACCTTATTATTATTATTATTATTTTTCCCCATCAGGACCTTTGAAACAGACAGAACTTTATGTGTCCTATGAAGATTCCAAATACTGATGCATTAATACAAATTACAGCCCCATGTTTCCCCTCATGGGACAATTGGAGCCAGGTCCTTGTCCAAAGGAAGGACAAGAATAACTCCGGAGCTGAACAAAAGTGGGACACAAGCTCTTCAGGAACTCGGTCCCTACAGATATGTGGGACAAGGAAACTGATTGTTGCCCAGACTGATCTTCCCTCTTCAGAAAAATATCTGTTTCTTGAGTTTCTTTGTACTTGATGTTACATTTTTTGTCAGAGGGAGGTCGTAAGAGCTCCTTCCTGTGACAGGTACTGTGCATAGCTGTGATAAATCAGTAAATATAAGGACTTCTTGAGAAGAGGAAGCAGGACTACTGGAGGCTAAAGGGCCTGGTAGAGATTCAAGTGTTACCGCAGGATTTATATTTATGAGTTGCCACAAATTATTCTGAACAAAAACACTAGACACAATCCTCCCCCCCACTCCCTGAAACTCCATCAGCTTTGGGACTGCACTGAGGCAAAGACTTGGACTGCAAGCCAGGAATAAAAACTGTGGCTTGGATCTGTATCTATACATACCCAGGAGAAGGACTGAACCTCGTGTATCTGTGAGTGAACAGTGCATGCATTTCACTTGTCTGTGTCTTCCCCACACTCTTTGCTATCTCTGGCAGCTTCCTCACTTTATCCCCTGGCATGAGTGCACAGCACACTCTTATGTCACTTAAATGACTAAAAGCTGATATTACTTTCTGGGTCAAACGTGAGAACTCATTGTTATAAATAAGAATATGAACATGTTTTATAGACTAGAAACCACAGTTGCAGGCAAAAAAACCCCTATATGCTACCTGAACTTTGGTTCCTAATCAGTTAAAAAGAGATATTTGCTCCTTCTGCATTTACTTAAGTTTTCTCTCTATTAGCTAATGTGTATTGATGGAATCTCATTGG